>NC_029789.2:148404404-148415131 GCF_000816755.2 Arachis ipaensis | reverse complement strand
GGAGTAGTGCTAGCAAATGGAACTCTCAAGTGTAATTATATATTTTTTTCTTGGTTGAAAGTTGGAATTGGATTGGGCTTGATATAAATGGTTCCAACACCTTTATTATGGAGAAGCCCAATAATAAGATGGACTAAATTTAAACATCTCTACTAACTGACCAGAAAAAACCATTATAGCCCAAAATATCACAATGAAGGACTATACCCAATATGCTTTCTGATATCAAGAATGGCCATGGTTATGGTAGCCCAAAAAAAAAAAAAGCCTCCTTTAGGGATGGTTATCCCTTGATGTCATTGTGTGGCATTATCTATCACATACTTCACTATGGAGAGAATTCTCTATCATACAACACCTAAGAATCTTGGCTTTGGAGACGAGGAATTGCATTTTTTTTCCCTTGGGAGAGAGAAAGAAAAGCGAGTGGAATTTTCTAAAGTTTACGAATTTGGTATAAAAAGATGGAAAAAGTGATTGAGAAGATCAAATATAAATATAAATAAAAAAATAGTCACCTTTATATGTTGTAATAGAATTAAATAAATTAAGGGATTGGAATGTTGATTAAAAGCTAGAAGTATAGTATTGGTGTATATTTTCCTCAAGAGGGTAGTGATTAAAGTGAGAAAAAAAGTAATGAAAAGAAAGGGAAGCCAAAAGAACAAGGGCATAGCCACATTCACATTCAGATAATAGTAATTTGATTGATTTCTAAAGTGAGATAATGCATAGTTTGATGACCCAGTGAGGAAAGGACACTTCCCCTAAACTTTTGGCATCCAACAAAGAAAAGAAAGTCAAATGTGTTATGTCTGCTGTTGTTACTTGGTTTTCCTCTAACATACAAAATTACAAACACAACCACCCACCCAACCCAACCCAACCCAACAACAACCACAACCTCCTCCTTCTTATTCTTCTTCTTTCCTTTCTTCTTCTATCACTCACTTTTTTCCACTTTCTCAACAAATTAAAAAAAAAAAAAAAAAAGAAGAAGAGAGAGATATATATACTTCTTATTTCTTATTTCTATTTTTTTTTGTTTTATTTTATTACTAATAATTATTTAGATGGACCCGAAGTTCATGGGAAAGCCACCTCCGGCCACCACCGTAGAGATAGAACGCATGCCGGAGCGAGGCTCCCACCACCGCCGCTCCCACTCCGACACCTCTTTCCGCTTCGCCGGAAACTTCGACGACCTCCTCCTCTTCGACCCTTCCGACCTCGACATCTCCAACCTCCCTTCTCCTCTTCCACTTCCGACCCCCGCCACCGCAAGCGGCGGAATCCCCATGGCTATCGATTCCGATGAGTCTAGCGGTCAGAGCGGGATGGGAAGAGCCGGTGGCGGTGCTCCGATCGGGCACCTACGGAGCTTGTCAGTCGACTCGGACTTCTTCGATGGCTTCGGGTTCGGCGGCTCCGGAGAGGAGAAGTCAGGCGGGAAAAGTGGCGGTGGAGGAGGAGAGAGAAGAGTTGGGCATCACCGGCATAGTAATTCGATGGATGGATCATCAACGACGTCGTTTGAAGCTGAGTCATCGATGATGGATGGTGTGAAGAAAGCCATGGCACCTGATAAGCTCGCTGAGCTTGCTCTTATTGACCCCAAGCGAGCCAAGAGGTTCCTCCTCCTTCTTCTTCTTCATATCTTTTGAGTCTACAAATACGTAGTAACTGATTTCTTAACTGAATTCATAACTGAATTCGAGTATTTGCATAACACCTTTTTTTTTTTTTACCGTAGATATAGACACTCGAACTCGCAACCTCTTAATTGAGTATGGGGAGACTATGTCATTCGAGCTATTGCTTCTTGGCATTTGCATAACACCTCTTGTTATTATTATTATTATTAATTCAATAAAAGCTATTAATAGTTTAAGCGGAATTTATGATGCTAATTAATAAAATGATAATAATGTAAATGAAAAATGGTTGTTGGTGTTTGTAGGATTCTTGCAAATAGACAATCAGCTGCAAGATCAAAGGAGAGAAAGATTCGGTACACAAGTGAGCTTGAGAAGAAGGTGCAGACTCTTCAGACTGAAGCAACTAATCTCTCTGCTCAACTTACCATGCTCCAGGTTTGTATCATTCTATCTATCATGTCCTTTCATTTTATTTTCATTCTCACTTTGTGTAACTTTTTAGATGAACATCAAAATTTGGTAACTTGTTCTTACTAGTGTTTGATTGATTGATTGATCAATGATGATGGAGGCCCCCTCATTAATCTATCTTTAACAGTGATGTAGATATACATTCTTTCTATACAGATTGTTAGGTTTGTGGTCACAACTATTTATGGAAACCCTACAAAAATATCTCACTCTGCTTTTTCCTTTGTGGGGTTCTAAACATTTTTTCCTTTCATGAAATGACAAGAATTATTCAATACATATCTGTTTTTCTTGCATTTTTCCTCTTAGCAGTTAGCACACAAATCTTTTATGTTTATTTATTCGTAAAGGACCAAACAGATACTGCTGAAATCAGTTGTGAATTATTTCCCAAAAAAAAAAGGTCCTTAGGAAAAAGAATTAGCATTTTAGGAACTTAGTAACAGTTATAAACTTGAAGCCTTGTAACTGCATTTATATTTATGAAAGTGAAATGGTTCCCTGCATTTTTGTCTACATTTTCAGCAAAATAAGATGTTATTCTCATTAACTCTGAGATGGATGTGTAGTCTGCGAAATCTAGCTGAATTTTGTCGGATTTTTCAGCCTGTAGCATTACTTTTTTCGATATTTCTAGTTATTTCCAATTCTTGTACAATATCTCGCGCGATGCAGAGAGACACGACGGATTTAACTGCGGAGAATAAGGAGCTCAAACTGCGGTTGGAGGCTATGGAACAAGAAGCACAGCTTAGAGAAGGTATATTCATGGTTTTGTGCTTTATCATAATAGGATATTGAATTCAATAAATAACAAATCTCAATCATTTCACTGTTTTTTTTTAATATCAATGATCTTATGTACTTCAAGTTCATCAGTTTCCAAAATTGTGCACTATAATTGGAGAATCCTAACATAAAATATCTTCAGTTTCTTGGAAAAGAAGTCATCGGTTGCCTTTTCGTATGCTTGCTCGCAGATCTCAATTCGGCATTGAAGGAAGAATTGCAGCGCCTTAGAGAACAGAGTAACCGCTTGGGTGCTATGAGTGGTGGTAACCATAATTTTGGTGGTATGTTCTCTCAATTGGCTTCTCAATTAGCCATGCAACAGCTGAGTAATCATCCTCCGCCGCAACAGCAGCAGGTCGGCGTGCCTCCTCATCCCTCTGATCAGCCTTTCCAAGGGCAGCACGGGCAGCGACGCCCGAGCTTCATGGACTTCAATCAGAAGAAGTAGCTCATAGTTGAATGAAGTAAAAAAGGTTGTTACAGGGAATATTCATCTCAAGTAATGTATCTTGTACATTATATACACACACACATATATATATATATATATGTATGACATGTGAAGCTTGTGAAGGGTATCCTTGTACATTTCAGTTTCTTAGAAGTATATCATGTGAAATATGATTTATGATTCCTTGTTGTTGAAGTCACAATTTAACATAGAGATGTAGAAGGACAAGATGATCGTAGATGGTGAATCAAGTGTAACAGCTTCTGGTAATTACATAGCAGGTTGTGGTAAGTGCATGATTTTATGTAATTTCTACTGGGAAAATAATTAAATAATAAAGACTTTCATTGAAAATTATTATTTAGCAAGAATAATAAAATCTATAAAAATGAAACATGGTTCAACATCAGCCACCTACATTGATGTTATTTAAATCAACATCAACAAGTGTCGGTGAGGAGATGAAAGTTTAAACTTTTGATAAAGCTAACTAATATTAAAAGATTAATTATATCTCAATAAGGATTGTGTCTTATGCCAATAATTGTAGGAATTATTCTGGTCAAGTTTGTCATGTAAATTTAACAATATCATAACTGCTTTTGAAGATATTTCCTAGGGTAGCGTTTGTTTTGAGGTAGAGACTGAAACTCAGTATTATGTTTGTTGGTTCAGAGATTGATACTAAAATTTCTGTCCTGTCTCTAAAATTTTAGTATTTCAGTACCTCTAAAAAGTAGGAACACATGGGACTAAAGTTTTTAGAGATGGAGACTGAAACTTTAATAACATTTTATATCTAAAATATTCTCGTTTCAATTAATTAATTCTAATTTTACCCTATGTACAAATTAAATTAGAGTTTCATTCTTGTTTCAATTTCTGTCTTCCACTTTGCACCAAACAGAATACTAAGATTTATTTCAATCTCTGTAAGTCTTTGTCAGTCTCAGTCTTTTCGTCTCTGTCTATCCACCAAACGCTACCTAGGAGTTGTCATTATTTGGTTCAAATGTTATTATCATAATAATTATTTATTAAGATCAAGACAAGGATGGCCTTATAATAACTCCAAAATATGGACCTTGTTCCTTGTAGTCTGAGACTGTTGCCGCCCTACTCTTTATATATGAAAAAGAGTGAGGCACATAAAAGATAAGGATTCAAAGTTACATAGTTCCTTTGTTGCATAATGTAGTAATATAACGTTCATTGTTGTGTACATTGGATATAGCGAAAAGCATGATTGACTATTGGACTCACAAGACTATATATATATATTTGACTCAGGATATTGTGAAGGTCTTATCTATGGAGCCGAAACCATTGACTATTCATTATTTTTTATTTTCATTTTTTTTGTTAGAGGAATATTCATTATGTTGGCTATAGTTGTAAAGTTTTATAAACCTCTTGAAAATCAAGAAATTCAATTGAGTAGGTCATCATATTTTCGACCCTTAGTGTAGGTCAAATTTTTTTCTTTTCAATAAAAAGAAAAAATGATTATTGATTGGTTATATCCATTTTAAAAATAATACTAATATATAGCTTTCCCAAGGACGGCAAATTGAACATTATTTGCATTTTTCAAAGATGTCATGAATTGCCACCAAACAAGCTTGTGTCAACTTAGCAATCAACATCATATGACACCACCAAGAACAATGAAAGACTCTCTATGATTCATAGTGGAGATACCAATAAAGAACATTGGAATATTGGAACACTATGCATGCATGTCGTCACCTTTCTGAAACTATTAACATTGGCCTGCAGTACTTGGACGGCGGCATATATACAAGTAAAATTCAAATACTTGGTATTGAGCAAAGTGTTCAATGTTTGTGTAGTGACATTGGAAACATTTCATTGATCAAATTCACAATGATGACAATAATGGGGGTCATCAATTTGGTTATCTTCTTGATCCTTTCATTGTTTGTAGTATCAATTGTGGTGTTGATGTATGTTACACGTTCTCCTAAGGAAATGAAAGGCATCCCAGGAAACCTTGGATGGCCAATTTTGGGTGAGACTCTCTCATTCATCTCTGACTTTTCAAGTCCATCCGGTATCTTTAGCTTCATGCACAACAGACAACAAAGGTAACAGTTCAATATCAATTCATTAATTCATTGTGGTCATACAATGACTCAATATTTTTATTTATATTCCTAACTCTAATATGCTAACCAACTAATTAAGCAGCCCAATATTAATCGAGTCATAACACATAGCATCACAATTTACAACATTATACCATTATATATATACCAATCATAATGTTATGTGTACCTATTTTCTGTCTTGATGATTATTATGTAGTAGGAGAAACAAAGAGAAAAAGAAATATAAAATAAAAGGTTTTTTTATTTTTTCAAATTTTGTACTAAAAAAGTGGGTTCACATTGATAGAAATTATTTTTAATATGGAAGTGGTGATAGTGTTTTGTTTAAATATTGACATTTGAAGTGTATTACAGTATTGTGGAAATATTCAACACTCCCCCTACGTATTTCAACATGCCCCCACATGTTGGCTGGGATGTTGTCACGCCCCTCCATGTGTTGTAACACGTCCCTTCACATGTTGACTTTTCACTTCCAAAATCTACCCATCTGTAATTACACCAAATAATGTCATTTCTAAAGAAAACACTAATATTTTTTCCATATAAAAAAAATTAGCCTCACATTGATGTAGACATCGATCACATTTTGTTTTCATTTTTGGTTTTAGTATAATTTTTTGAAAATATCACATCCTTTTTACTTTCTTTCATATTTTTAGAATGTTATAAAAATTAATATTTTTTAAGTTGCCTAAGAGTAAATGGAAAAAAAAAAAGAAAAGAAAAGAAAAGAATTTTAGAGCTTGTTTGATATACATTTTCATTTTGATTTGTATCTTGTTATAGATATGGAAAGGTATTCAAGAGCTTTGTATTGGGGAGGTTCACAGTGTTCATGACAGGGAGAGAAGCAAGCAAGATATTACTAACTGGCAAGGATGGGATTGTGAGCTTGAACTTGTTCTACACTGGCCAACAAGTTCTTGGCCCCACTAGCTTGTTGCAAACCAATGGAGATCCACACAAGAGGCTAAGGAGGCTTATTGCTGAACCTTTGTCAATTGATGGCCTTAAAAAATATTTCCATTTCATCAATACTCAAGCAATGCAAACCTTGGATCATTGGCAAGGAAGAAAAGTCCTTGTTCTTGAAGAAGCTTCCACAGTTGAGTGACATTATCGCTTTCTGTTTTCATCATTTGGCGAAAAAAAAAAAAATAGAACTTTATTATATTTTACCAAGGTTTTGAAAACTCGATTGATCATTGAATAGATAGAGTTAGTGGTTCAAACTTTAAAGATTCAATTAAAGTTTAACTGAATTGGATATAATAAAAGTTTAATTATTCTGTTGATTTCTATAGTTTTACCGAATTTTCAATTAAGTCTCTATACTTTTTATAATTAGGTCTCTATATCATATCAAATTTTGTAACTAAGTCTCTACTGTGACAAAAATGTTGAAATTAACAGAATATTCTGTTAAACTATATAGAATATTCAGTCAAGTATCAAATGTTAGTCATATTCGTTTTATTTAACAAAATATTCTGTTTTATCACGACAGAGATTTAATTACAAAATCTAATATGGTATACGGACTCAATCGAAAAAAAAGTATAGAGACCTAATTAAAAATTTAGTAAAATTAGAGGGACTAAGTAATTTGATTTGAACATTACAGTTTACTCTGAAAGTGATTGGACATATGATCATGAGCTTAGAGCCAACAAGTGAGGAACAAGAGAAGTTTCGGTCAAATTTCAAGATTATCTCTTCTTCATTTTCCTCCATGCCTATCAAGCTTCCAGGAACTGCTTTCCATCGCGGTATCAAGGTATCAAAATCTATGTAACTGGCCACTGATGACTGCATTTCCATTGATTTGATTCAGAGACATTGATGTTCATGCGCAGGCTCGAGATAGGATGTATGAGATGTTGGATTCTATAATTGCGAGGCGAAGAAGTGGGCAGGAGTTTCAGCAAGATTTCTTGGAGTCCTTGATCATGAAGCATAGCAAAGGAGGAACAGAAGGAGAAGATGATGAGAACAAACTCACTGACAAACAGTTGAAGGACAATGTCCTAACATTGTTGGTTGCAGGACATGATACCACAACTGCTGCTCTAACATGGCTCATCAAATTTCTTGAAGAAAATCCTCATGTCCTTGAACAACTCAGGGTCTAAACACATTTTCGTGTCTCTGTCTCAGTGTCCTGTTCTGTGGTTTGAATAGTTTTCGATATGTTAAATGCATGATTTCTTTTGCAGGAGGAACATAGAGGAATCATTGCAAATAGAAAGAGTGGAACAGATCTTACATGGTCTGAAGTTAATAACATGCCTTACACAGCCAAAGTGAGCATAACATGTATACATATTAGTCTATGAGCTTCCATTCTAGCTTCTAAGATTTCACAATTGATCTTAGTTATTGGCAAATTTGAATTCCAGGTGATCAGCGAAACCCTTCGACGAGCGACGGTATTGCCTTGGTATTCAAGAAAAGCATCCCAGGATTTTGAAGTTGATGGTATGACATTACATACAAAACATCTGTGATTCTTGTGTCCTATTGAAATGGTTGTGATTTTTGCAACATACAAAGTTGATGTTGGATTGTGTAGGATATAAAATTAAGAAAGGTTGGTCAGTTAATCTTGATGTTGTTTCTATACACCATGACCCTGAAGTGTTTCCAGATCCTCAAAACTTTGACCCCTCAAGATTTGATGTAAGTTCCTTCCTTCTCAAGGCACTCCTAATTACCCCTTACTTACACTAATTTCTGCATTCTTGGATCAATGTAATCGGCTGCATGAATTAAACGACACTATTGAATTTTATCATGTATTATATCTACAGTGAGACTGTTCACATGGATCAATATATACAAAAACAAAATACTAATCTTTTTAAAAATTTCAGGAGCCCTTAAGGCCTTTCAGCTTTCTTGGATTTGGTAGTGGACCACGTATGTGTCCTGGAATGAACCTTGCCAAGATTGAAATCTGTGTCTTCATCCACCACCTTGTTACCAGATACAAGTAAGATCACAAAGCAATGGAGAATATAATCTCATTTCAGACCTATATTAACCATTTTTCCTTGTTTATTTATGTTCTCTATATATACACTATGCATATAATCAAAGTTGATGTCACAGGTGGAAGCCTCTAGATAGAGATAATTCAGTTCAACCAACACTTGTGAGGATGCCAAAGAACAAGTATCCTGTGTTGGTGGAGCCACTGTAAAAAACCTATTCCTCTTAGTATCCAGAAAGCAAACAATTGAAGCTTACACAGCAAAGGAAAATCAGGAACAACTAGAGTTGTCTATGGAGCAAGATAACCAATCACAAGATTCAACTATTCTCTAAGGATTAGTGCATTCTCTTTCATTCTTTATCAGTTTCAAAGAAATAGACCAACCCTTAGAGAAATAGCTGCATAGTGTATATAATTATATATAGCAGTATGTAACAGATGATAGCTAATAAAGAAAGTAACAATAAAATAGTGCACTTCAAATTATACAACACCTTTATATGCTTCCCTTCTTCTCAACACATTTTACATTCACTACATAATTTAACATTGAATAAAAAGTGAAACATAACAATTCTTAAACTTGGGATAACAAACTGAAGTGGCTTTGATTATAGCTCAGAGCACCTAAGATTTATAAACATTACATCAAATACAAGGTTTTTTTAATCTTTATTCATGATCATAATCTATAATAACAGAAGAAAATACTAATTAATAGGCTGCAAGACCTTTCTCCACACTCTGGAACTGAATTGCAAATGCTGCTCCATTGAGAGCTAAACGATTATTTCCATAACCATCAGTGTATATCCCAACATCTTCACAATCTGAGGTATTGCTATCACTACAGAAAACAAACTTGTAACCATCATTATAGTAATTAATCTTGAAACTCCCGGTTCGAATTCGATCACTCAAGTAGTCCTGAGCATTGCCAATGGCTACATACCACATATTGGCAGAGTCATCCAAGACAACAATCCAAGTGGATGAGTCACCTAAATTGGTGAACTTGATAGAAACAAATCCGTCTGTTTGGATGACCATTGTTCCGTCCGAATTCGATATAGTAACCGGCAATCCAAGGATATTCTGTGAGGGATTTTGGACAACAGCAAGAGGGAGTTTCAAACCAATGCTAGCAATGGTAACTCCACCACCCTCACCCTCAGAAACTGGAAGAACATAGTAGTTGCCGCCATTTTTTACAGGGCTATTATCTGTATCAAACACAGTACCTGCAATGACACACTTAAATTTTATGGTAAATGCAAAGAGAAGGAAAAAGAGTGCAAGAAATGAAGAAATCCTGGCCATTGTTATGTAATGTTAGGAACTTAGGATTTGTATAATGAGAATGTGTTTTGTTTCTGTGTGATGGTAAAGTTTGAAGGTTAGTACCGTGTACTTATACATCAAAATTTTGACTAAGACACTGTAGATTTTCATGGAAAACATGGGAAAATTTCTGATGTAAAGTGAGTACTCATCAATTATTGGTCCACCTATGAAATCAATGGTGAGAGATCACACTTTACTCTCTAAAGTGAAATTCAAACTTTAGAAGATCTAAATCCTATCAATAATGCTTTTGTTGATAAAAACTAGTAATAAAATTGCACCATAAACGTGTGCAATATTTTATGCTGCAAAAGAATTTCTACTTTATAGCTGCATGAGAGATATTCAGGATTTTTTAGCAGTATAAAAATTTGACAAATGTAGCATGCATTATTGGTAGATCACTTGCAAAATTTTGTTAAGATGCTGTGACTAACTAGTTTAATATATTATAAACTCTATCTAGTATTCATGTAAAGTATAACTCAAGTTAATCTCACCTTTCTTGTATTTAATTATAATTTATGTATTAGAGAAAACAGTACTGATAGGGCCAGCATATTTTGTGATTTATAACTATCAATTAATCATTATTAGTATTTTTAATAGTGTGAAATTATATCTAATGGTGTAGAATTACATATTCTTTTCTTGATAGTTAAATGTTAACTAAATTTTAATAAAATGACTATCCCTTGAGATTTTCTCTTAGAAGAAAATGACAAAAAAGTTCCTAATCGTTTATTTTAAAGATAAATAAATTTTGGATTAACAAAAAATACAAAAAGGTTTCTCATTTTTTAAAACACGAGATATCTAAATCTCTTTGAAGGATTTATTTATTCTTATATATTTTAGATAAAAAAAACTTAAATATTTCA
>NC_029789.2:148393959-148404376 GCF_000816755.2 Arachis ipaensis | reverse complement strand
AATATTTCACATTTTAAAAAATAAAAAACGTTTTTATATTTTTAATTAGTCAAAAATTTATATGTCTTCAAATTAAAAAATTAGAGGTTTATTTATCTTTTTCTTTATGTATTGGGGATATATATACAAATAACATTTGAAGAGTTTATACCTTAAATGTAGAAGCAATATACCCAGCACTTGAGAAATAAGAGCAAATAGAATCAGAGTTTGGAATTTTTTATGGAGCAATGCTAGGGCCAATAACTTTTGTGATTGGTAGCCATCAAATAGTCATCAATGATGATCTAATGGTGTGAGATTGGTGTGAGATTTCATCTAATGACTCACCTTTCTCTGCTGGCTACATGCTGGCCAAAAATCAACAAAACTGCTGACCCCTAAACTTTTCTTTTTTTATGTACATCAGAACATTTTTATATTTGATATCTTGGCAAAAATAATACACATGACATCTTATACAATAACTTATATTTTCAAATCCATCCTTTAGTGCAACAATTCCATCCTTTTGCGTTTGATGGAAACAAAACATTTTATTTTTGTTAAACAAGAAAAATAAGATAAATAATGAGAAAAGTATGAATGGGTTCAACTAACCACCACTAGTAAACTTGAATGTGGATATTTTAAAATCAGCGAACTAAAAAAATAAACTTTTTACTACTAATAACGCGTTAATAAAAATTTCCAAAAGACAAGTGTTTTTTTTTTTTGGTGACTAAAAGACTAGTGTTTGTAAACAAAGGAAAGAGAGAGGAAAGAATATATGTACCTAAGCCGGACCATGAAAAATTATCATATAATAAATCTCTTCCTATTAGATTATCCAAATAACTTATAATATGAAAAATTTTAATTGCATAAAGTATTGAACACGTTTTTTTATGAGATTTATAATTTCCCAACTGTGTAATATTTTAATTTATCATCTAATAGTAGGAGATTTCTATGATAATTATCCAACTTTGAGAAATTAATTAAAATGATAAATATATATAATACTAAATCTCAAAAGTCATGAGTTCAATTTTTGGAGTTAAGAAAATAAAATTTTTATAAATTATATATGTTGTAAGATATTTTGAGAAAATAAATGTGTACATTAGTCTAATTATACTTAAAAATATTATTTGAGAGAAAAGTAGTTGAGGAAATAATTTTCAATTCCCATATCTATTTGTATACATGCCAAGTTCATACTTTACTT
Organism: Arachis ipaensis; assembly: GCF_000816755.2. NCBI lineage: Eukaryota > Viridiplantae > Streptophyta > Magnoliopsida > Fabales > Fabaceae > Arachis > Arachis ipaensis. Next base: position 148,403,166 of record NC_029789.2, on the reverse strand, counting down.
TCATTATGGATCTTATTTATATTTATCCATGAATAAAAATGAAAGAATAATAGAAGTTTTTAAGAAATAATCTAAATAATACAATAACAATAATATAATTCAACTTAAAAATTAAAATTTATGTATGGAAAACTATTAACCCTTTTTTTTTTGGGTGGCATCCTCATTTGATGATTACCCCTTTTAGAGAGGAAGTACAAAATGGATGTAGTGATGTAGTTATTGGATAGTGGAACTGATACAGGTGGGTATGTGTCAGTCCATATATCCACCAAAACTGGACAACAAAATAACACATTCTCACTCACGTCTTTGAAAACTTTAACCCATAACAAAAAAAGAACTTAGGTTTAGGCATTTAGCTTATAGTAGTAGTTGACATGAGACACTAGTTTAATTACCTGTTTGCCCCCACGACATGGAGGAAGACGACCCGCTGATCTACCGCCTCCCACAGGACACACTGCAGCAGATCTTCTCCAGCCTCCCACTCCGGCAGGTCATAATCTGCCGTACACTCTCCAAGTTCTTTAACGCCCTTCTCTCCACGCCTTCCTTCCTCACCCTCCTCTCCACCACCCTCCCTCCGCTCCACCTCCTTGCCCTCCGCCACCCGCACCACCACCACCACCCTTCCTCCTCCCTCCACCTCTTCGACCCCGACCTCAACCGCTGGCTCCGCTTCCCCCTCACCTTCCTCCCCTTCCGAAACCCCAACCCTGTCGCCTCCTCCCACGGCCTCCTCTACCTCTGGGCTCTTTCCCCCTCCGACAACACCAAATCCCTAATCGCCTGCAATCCACTCACGCGCCACTTTCGCCTCCTCCCTCACCTCGGCTCCGCTTGGTCGCGCCATGGCTCCGTCCTCGTTGACTCCTCTAACCGCGTTATGGTCCTCACCGAACTCGCCGCCCTCTATTTCTCCGGCGACAACAACCACCAGTGGATGAAATTCTCCTCCAATCTTCCCGCGAAGCCACGGAGTCCGGTCCTCGTCGGAGACCGCGTCCTTGCGCTCTGCGACGTCGGCTCGCCGTGGCGGAACCAGTGGAAGCTCTTTGCGGCGGCTGCGCCGCCACGGGATTGAAGTCGTCGTTCTCACTGAACGCGCCGTGCTCGACGATCTTGATTCTTCGGCTTGATTTGACGACGATGGACTGGGAGGAGGCAGGGAGGATGCCGCCTGAGATGTTCCGGTGCTTCAGGGAGTCCAGCAAGTTCAAGGTTTTTGGAGGCGGAGACAGGGTTTGCTTCTCGGCGAAGCGGATCGGGAAGAAATTGGCGCTTTGGGATCGGTCCGGGAGCAGCAGAAAGGTAGGAGGAGAGTGGCGGTGGATCGATCACTTGCCGGGAAACGGCGAAGGGCTGTACCGAGGTTTCGTGTTTGAAGGGAGGCTCAATGCTGTGCCTTGATCATTCTCTGTGCTTCAAGGGTATGTATGTTGATGATGATGATGATGATGAGCTTTTATTATTGTTTTTGTTAATTGTGAACTCTTTGCTGTGTTGTAAACTTGAAAATTGTATCATTATATGTTATTATTACTTTTTCTCTTTGCAAGATTTTCGCTGATGTTGCTCTGATAAGCTTGATTTAGATGTTTACAATTTAGAAAACTAGCAGTTTGGTGTTTTATGATCATGCTGATGAATCTTAACCTTCAAGCTAAGTATGGGCTATGGACTTGATTCTAATCAAATTGGCCCTGTGATAGCTTAGTTATATGATATAAGCTGATATGTTAATTTATCTTTTAACATGTGAAAATAGGATTATAGGATGCTATTCCTTGAACTGCTTCTTGAAAATTAGTTCATGACCCTGTACTATTATTAGTACTCAGTACAGCTTTGTAAGCAATTTGTGTAGAATTTGAGCTACTGGGAAAAGAATATATGTCTTAACTTGTTATTTGATAGCTTTCCAAATAAGATTGTGAATGTTTGAGGAGTGTATGAAGAATTTTGCTGCAGAATTATAATGAAAAAACTACATAGCACTGAAGCTCACTAGTTTTTGTTGAAATTACACATGTATTACTGTATCTGCATTCTTAAATGTAATTAGTATGCAATATCAAAGGCTTTAATTATGAAGTTTCCATTAAAAGTAGGCTTAAGTTTAAGATTGTGTGAAATGCTGTTCAGATCATTTAAGTTTTAGCCTAGGATTACAATGACCATTTGATCCCAGTTTGGATTTGCCTACCACTCTACCAATCTGGTGTGTGTGTTGAGCAAAACTCTTTCCTTGGTGTTTGTTTCTAATTTGTTTGAAATCGGGCACACCAAGTCTATGTTGTCAAAAGGAGAAGATATCTTTGGTGGAGATAAGTTCATGGACCAAATATGTGTGTATGCGTGTTGAATTTTCTCACAAAGTGAACTAGGAATAATTTCAGTCGAGTTTTCTGAGTCAAATTTTGACATTTTTAGGAACACCACCACCTCCATATGGATAAGGATCTTGTTCTTTTCTTATGACTTTTTTGTTAGCATCTGGAATCTGTGAAGGTTTCACTAGAATACATTCATACTCATTCATTCATTTGCTTGGCTCCACTGTGCATATCTCAAGCAAAGGTCAAAACTCTAAACATGAACATAATATTTATTATCCTCATATTCTTAAACACCATCCTAAATGCTAATTGAAGTAAAGAGATTAACATTTTTAAGAAGGAAAACCAAAAACATAAAATCATTTAGTAATTAAGAAGATCTATAGGCGAATCTATTAAGAGATAAGCTTCACGAACATGATTCAAAAGTAGAACAGCATATATGCCATTTACAGAAACAAACCCCTCTGGAGGTCCAACCCATGTACACTATGATTCAAATAATTTATGTATGTATTATTTATCTATTACGGATATAATTTCAAAAAAAAAATGCTATATACCTCAACTACTACATATAAAAAGAAAAAAAAAAGCCTGATATATTTGGAGAGATGTGTATATTTTTTATTTCTCCCCTTTTTTTGGATGTAATTGGAATATATATTTTATTCTTGAAAACACAAAATTTATTTGTTTAGAGAATAATTAAAAAAGGAGTGATTTAAAATTCCTAATAACAACTTATATGAGCTTTAAAAAGAAAAAGAAAAAACCTTGGGGGACAATGATAAGGAAAGTTTTCAAGTATACCGGTACACTGGTGTTTCAGTAATTTTTAATCGTTATTTTAATTTCTCTATCAAGCACCCTTATATATTTTCCCATTCTTTTAATTGATGAAATTCTCTGTTGAATTTGGAAAACTGGGGCATTGATCCAACGTAATCCTTTCAGGAGTATTAGTGATCATATTATGGGAAGATTTTCAAGTTTACTGTCGTACTGGTGTATAGTAATTTTTAATCGTTGATTTTAATTATATATATTATATATACTTTTTATAATTAAAATCAACGGTTAAAAATTACTGAAACACCGTATACCTGAAAATTTTCCCAATGATAATAGTTATAGGACAAGGTCAATTCATACAAATATAAATTTAGGTCAAACAAACCCACTATTATGATTGAATCATCAAAATAGCTTTCAACTCAGATGGACAAAAGAAAAACAATATTAGAAAAATAAAATGCTAAAGGACCACTTATTGGGCCATAGGCACCTTGCACCTATTTAGCTAATGGAAAGATGATAACTTCTTAGGCTTATCAAAGACGAAGTGGTGTTTGTGATGCAAACACTTCATAGCACAAACCACCTGCACTTCTATGCGGATATCAATAGGATGAGGTTTAAACTTAGAATTTTATATAATTATACAAATCCTTTGTCTTTTGAGGACTCTAAAGAGCTATAAATTATGCAAAACTAGGTTGATTCACTAAAGTACTGATGCACTGAACAGCTTTATCAATGTACACACATGAGTAATCATTATATTTTTGAACATCACTTATAAAGATATTAAAAAGAGAATACTTAAAGAAACAAAAGGAAAAATCAGGTCCTATACAGCTATATATATTATTATTAATGTATACTTATCGATACTTTTATTTATTAATACGCACATATGTCATACTGTGGACACTCACGTGCAGTTAACTTTATGTGAAGTTGATTAATGAGAATCGTTAAATGAGTTGATAGATTTGACTAAATTGTCATCTAACGGCTCTCAACTATCAACTTCATATAAAGTTAACTGTACCTAAGTTTTCACCCTATGATACACTAATTAATTATTTGGATTTGGTGGCGGAAGTCCAGCGACAGCAGAAATTAGGAATGGCATAAGTAAGATAGAGAAGAGTTTAGACTCAATTTTAATCCCATCTGTGAGTTAATTATTGTACTAAAACTCAATCGTACCTTACTCACGGATTTATATGTTAGCCCTAACTCTATTCGACTCTATCTGTAAGCCATAAACAAAATATAATATTCAATAATTTGATGAGATTTTGGAGTTATAATTTAATATTTATATATCACTAAATAAATTTAGCTTTTATATATACAAAAATGTTAAAATTTTAATTAAAAATCCTGGTTTAGTGATTAAAGATTTTTTATATAAACAAAAAATTTTTAATTTAATATTCTAGCCTCTAAATAGGATTAAGTATCAATTCATACCCTATTTGACCCGTAAATCAACCTGTTTTATACTCAATCCTATCCGACCGGATTAGATATTTGCATATAGGATTGTTGTTGCTACCCTTATCACTTATCAGAACCTACTGTCTATACGGCCGCTGGCAAACCGTTTAGCGATGGTTTCACAAGTCGCCACAAATAATCCGTCGCTTTGTCAGTTTTCTTGCAGTGACCTACCATTTTCACAAAGTATATATATCTAGCTAGTCCATAGCCAATAGCCATTTTCTTAACAAAGAAAATAGGTTCATTATTTGGTTAAATTACTTTTTATTACTGTTGTTATTATTTATATTATCTTGATTCTCATTTAAATAATGTGTCACGGTGGCCCCCTTAGGCTAGCTCCATTATTTATTTGGATAAAAACACACATGCATGACACACACATACTATGCTTCTTGCTTACGCCGTACCCTTGCTGTGCACTGAATAATAATATCTCCAAAGAAATTGACTGGTAAATAATGATTGTATGTGTGGAGCACCATACATTAAAAATTAAACTATTCCCAAAGATAAAATTAAACTAGTTGCAAATTTTCAATTCTGTATTCATAATGCATCCCTGGCCCCCTAGTGGATTCTTATAAGTTCTATCCAACTAATGAATTCCATGACGATTTTAGAATGAAATGCTTTTAGCTATGATGCACGGACACTGACACGGACACGGGACACGATATGATACGGGACACGCTGATACGCAAATTTTAAAATCTTACATGACACGGGGACACGCATATATATAAAATATAAAGTATTTTTTAAATAAACCGTAATGATATTTTAATATTTTATTGATATTAAAATATAAATTAATTTTTTGGAGAAGCACTTTTTATTTTTTTTTATTAAGACACGGTTGGACACAACAGACACGCGTATCGAACGAGTGTCGGTGAGTGTCATGTCCGAAATGTGTCCGACACGCAGACACGGCAACTCAGCAAAGTCTCCGTGCTTCATAGACTTTTAGCCACGCAATTCATGTGTCTTCACTTGAAAATATAAACTAATAATATCTGGGTTGATTCCTTTGATTATGGTTGTATAAATTTATTTTAGTTGAATCTTACAATAGCCATTAAAATAAGATAAAAAGTTTTTAAAGGCATCCAATATGTTTGTTGGATATAATGTACTCCTATATGCAATGCACATATCAAAGTCCAATCATACTATATGTGTAGGCCATCAATAACCAAATAATTACACCATATTATAAACTATATTAGTAGCTTAAATTCGGGAAAATTCTTTCTTCTAAACGGGTTGTTTTCTAGGACAACCTATCTTTTATTTTTCTTTTTTTTCTTTATTTCAATATTCATAGATTATACATTTGTAATATTTATTAATTAACTTGAATGTTAAAGCGTAGATATATCTTATTTATTTTTAGTTTAATTTCAACTACACCTATAAAAAAGAATTCTAACAACAACTCTCCGATCAAATTGTATAGTTCAAAATTTCCAGTTCTTCTAACCCGACAGATAACTCTATTGCAAAAACTTTAGACAATGAATCACACACTTTCAACGAAGATTTATGTTACGTATATACTAAAATCAGTCATTAAAGTTAGCCACAAGTATAAAATATATATTTGAATATAAATACATATTGAAAATAAATTAAATCATATATATATTTATACACAAATATATTGGTAGCCGATTTTAGTGACTAATTTTAGTGTACAAATAATATTTTTATTCAATGAATTAGATAAGCTGGTTTACTGTTTCTAATCCAACACAATTAATAATGGCAATATATATTAAAGTTGTGCAAATAAATTTATCTACTTGTTGGCACAATTACAAAAGCTGGTTCCTTTACTATTTTGGAATTTGAAAATAACGGGGTTGCAACTTGCAATGCGCTCTGACATAGCAATTGCTGATGCCACCGATGAAATATATATTTTGATGCGCTCGTAGGTAAAATATTTGATATTTACACTATTAATAAAAAAAATAATTATTTTTATTAATATAAAATTATGTAATTAAATATACATGTAAAATTATTTTTTTAAGACTGAGTTCAACAATGGAGCAACATTTTCTCATTGTCTTAATCATCATATTCTTTTTCAATGTTAAGGTCAATATCAAGCTTACACCTTACCCCACACACACTTAAACGTGATTACATCGCATAAACATGAATGATGCTAAACATTAGTAACATCATATAGGAACAGGAAATTTACTAGTCTTATTCGCAATCATGATCCCCACTTTGCAATGGATTAATTTTTTAGCTTAAATCTCACATTATTATTGTTCACCAAAAAGACTAGTACTAAATAAGTAAATATATATTTACAATCTTCAATGTTCTCATGTGTATATCTAGTCGAATATATTTTATCTTCAATAATTTTTTTTCTGGAAAAGTGATATATAATCAGCTAATATAAGTAATATATACGATTATAATGATCATGCCTTTCTTCTTCTTTTCTTTAGGCGGTGTATATTTCTCTCATGTATGTATTCTCTCATCATCTTTAATAATATAATCTTGAGTATCTATCATAAAACTTGTAATTTTATGATTGTATTCTCTTATGCCATCCACATATTAATCACATGAAAATACTCGTATCCAAATTAAACATTATTATTGATGTAAATTGTCCATATATATGAGACCTTGACGTAGACATACATAGCCAAAACCCAAGAATAAAACTTGTTTTTTTCACTTTCAAACCACGCCCTAAATAAATTAAAGGATCTCAATCTCTTATTTATTAGGTGCTACTTTACATCAAATTCTCTACTCAATATATATAGTACCGTATTTCATCATATTCATTCAAAAAATGGTCTCCAAAGTGGCAACAATATAGATATATTAGATATCTTGTTCTTAATTATTACATAGTCCGATCTTATATATATATATATTGATTTTCCCAAAACATCCATCTTCATATAAGTTTCTGAATGCTAAGAATATTTTAATGAATAAAATTAATTTAAATAATATGCAGCATAACGTAATATAGTGTTGGTGAATTATATATATATGCAGCTAGCTATACGTATATAAATGCTGATTGATCGAAGAATAATATTTAAATTTTTCACATATTTTTTCTTCATTTTCAACCAGCAGCCACATCATCAATCACATCAGCTAATGCTAAATGAGAAGAGGCAGTAATTTTTATTTACTTTTTATATTATATGTTCATATATTCATATTAATTAACTATTTTTACTCTAGTATTTATCAAAAATATCACGTCAACAAAAAAAAGTATCTAACAAACATTATGAAAACTAGTCTATATGATCTTATTTAAATAATTAACTTTAAAATTTTTATTTTAACTTTTAATTAAAAAAACACTAAAAAAATAGAAAAAGAATACGAAATAAAAGAACTGACACAATTTTTTACATACAAAACATGTGGTGACACATAATTTTTGATACATTTCATATACTAATTAAGAATTTGTCACGTATCAGACAGGTGTCGAAAGGCTAAATTATCTTTTTTTGTTATGAAATGTACATGTGATCGTCGTCTATACATGAATGCTGTCATACGTATCTACTTTTAGAAAAGGCTAATTAAATATATAACTCAAAATATGAACACAGTCTGTATAATTTTATTTAAATAATTAAATTTAAAATTTCTGTTTTAACTTTTAATAAAAAAAAACACAAAAAATAGAAAAAAGGTTATGAAGTAAAAGAACTAACACAATTTTCTGTATCTACAGGCAAAGCACATGGTGATACGTAACTTCTTAGTCCTGATATATTCTACATACTAACTAAGAATCTGTCAGATAGGTGCTGAAATTTGAGTTATCTTTTCTTTTTGTTACAAAATGCACACGTGTTCGTAGTTTATATGGATGCTATCATACGTGTCTGTTTTCAAGAGAAATTAATAAAATATGTAATTTAAAATATGAACACTAGTCTATATAATCTTATTTAAATAATTACTTTTAAAATTTTTGTTTTAACTCTTAATAAAAAAACCAAAAAATAGAAAAAGGTTACGAAGCAAAAGAACTGACACAATTTTTTGCATGCTGCAGATGAAGTATATGGTGACACGTAACTTCTGACATATCCCACATATCAACTAAGAATCTGCTACGTATCAGGTGCTGAAAGATTGGGTTATCTTTTTTTGTTGCGAAATGTACACGTGGTCGTAGTTTACATGGATGCTGACATACGTATTTGCTTCTAGAAGAGACTAATGAAATATGTAACTCAAAATATGAATACTAGTTTATATGATCTTATTTAAATAATTAACTTTAAAGTTTCTGTTTCAACTTTGAATAGAAAAAAAAAACACCAAAAAATAAAAAAATTTACTAAATAGAAGAACTGACACACATGCTGCAAGCGAAGTATGTGGTGGTGACACCTAAACGTCTGACACATTCCATATACTAACTAACAATTTGCCATGTGTCACGTGTTGAAAGCAGGAACGGATCCAATAACAATAATGAGTGGGACACTTGTCTCTACTGTATTTTCTAATTTTTTTAAAAATAATTATATATAATATGTCT
>NC_029789.2:148390795-148393902 GCF_000816755.2 Arachis ipaensis | reverse complement strand
TTTTAATTTTATTTTTTTATTTTTCTATTATTTTGACTATTATTTAACTTAATCAAATTTAATTTTTGTGTCGTCACTTCTTTATTCTCTCAAATCCTCTTCTTATTTTTATATTTTCAACATTTTTTTTAATTTTTTGTCTAATAATGGTCATATTCTCTTCGTCAAAAAGTAAATTTCAAATTCTCGATGTTTTTTATATAGTTCTCGATGACTCTATGTATATTTCAATTTCATTGTTTTTCTTTTTGATATTTTCAATTGCAAATTTTAATTCAAACAATTATAGTTTAGATCTTAATCTAATATTTTATTCTTTTCAAATAATATGTATGTAGCATAACGTAATATAGTATTGGCAAACTATATATATGCAGCTAGCTATACGTATATAAATGCTGATTGATTGAAGAATAATATTTGAATTTTTCATATATTTTGAAGGGCATGTTGGTTACTATGTCCTTTTTTCTTTAATCTTTTCCAATTAAAATTGACATTATATTATATATTATAGCTGTAACTTTCTTTCATTCCCAGCCAGCAGCCACATCATCAGCTAATGCTGAATGAGAAGAGACAGTAATTTTTATTTACTTTTTATATTATCTGATCATATATTTATATTAATTAACTATTTTTACTCTAATATCTACCAAAAATATCATGTCAACAAAAGAAAAATAAGTATCTAACAAAATATGAACACTAATTTATATGATTTTATTTAAATAATTAATTTTAAAATTTAATTTTAATTTTTAATAAAAAATACAAAAAAATAAAAAAAACTACGAATCAGAAGAACTGATATAATTTTCTGCTTACTACAGATAAAACATGTAATGAGACGTAACTACTTATACATTTTACATATTAATTAAGAATCTGTCACGTATCAGAGTATCAGACACTTGTTGAAAGATTGGATTTTTTGTTGCAAAATGCACACGTGATCATCGTTTACATAGATGCTGTCATACGTGTCTGTTTCTAGAAAAGACTAATGAAATATATAACTCAAAAGATGAATACTAGTCTATATAATCTTATTTAAATAATTAACCTTAAATTTCTGCTTTAACTTTCAAATAAAAAAAAGACACCAAAAAATAGAAAAAAAGTTACTAAATAGAAGAACTGACACAGTTTTTTCATTGTTGCAGGCGAAGTATGTGATGACACGTAACTTCTGACACATTTCATATACCAACTAAGAATCTGCTACGTGTCAAGTGCGAAAAGGTTGAGTTGTCTTTTTTTTTTTTGTTGTAAAATACTGAACACTGGTTTATATGATCTTATTTAAATAATTAACTTTAAAGTTTTTGTTTTAATTTTTAATAAAAAAGAAAAAGTCTAAGGGGCTAGCAACTTTTTCAAATTCTGGCCAACATGTAACCAGTAAAGAAAAGTGAGTCATTGGATGAAATCTTACACTATTAAAATCATCATTGATGGCTATTTGATGGCTATAAATCACAAAAGTTGCTGGCCCTCTAGCACACCTCTAGAAAAAAATACCAAAAATAGAAAAAAAAATTAGAACTGACACAATTTTCTGCATGCTACAGACAAAGCATGTAGTGAGACGTAACTACTGACACATTTTACATATTAACTAAGAATCTGTCACGTATCAGATATCGTATCAGACAGGTGTTGAAAGATTGGATTTTCTTTTTTGTTGCAAAATGCACACGTGGTCGTCGTCTACATGGATATTGCCGTACGTGTCTGTTTTCAAAGAAGACTAACAAAATATATAACTCAAAATATGAACACTAGTCTATATAATCTTATTTAAATAATTAACCTTAAATTTCAGTTTTAACTTTTAATAGAAAAAAAAGACACCAAAAAGTAGAAAAAGGTTACTAAATAGAAGAACTGACACATTTTTTTCATTGTTGCAGGCGAAATATGTGGCTACACTTAACTTCTGATACATTCCACATATCAACTAAGAATCTGCCACATGTGAAAAGTTAAGTTATCTTTTTTTTTTTGTTGCAAAATACACACGTGGTCATCGTCTACATGGAAGCTGATATACGTGTCAGCTTCCAGAAAAAACTAATGAAATATGTAACTCAAAATATGAATATTAGTCTATATGATTTTATTTAATTAATTAATTTTAAAGTTTCTGTTTTAATTTTTAATAGAAAAAAATACCAAAAAATAGGAAAAGACTACAATGGATACAATTTTTTGCATGCTACAGACAAAGTACATGGTGGCACATAACTTCTGACACATTTCACATACTAATTAAGAATCTATTATGTGTCAGACAGGTGCTGAAAGATTGGATTTTTTACAAAATGCACACGTGATCGTCTTCCAAAAAAGACTAATGAAATATGTAACTCAAAATATGAACACTAGTCTATATGATCTTATTTAAATAATTAACTTTAAAGTTTTTGTTTTAATTTTGATAGAAAAAAACACCAAAAAATAGAAAAAAGTTACAAAGTAGAAGAACTGACACAGTTTTCTGCATGCTGCAGGCAAAGTATGTGGTGACTAGTGACACATAACTTCTGACACATTCCACATACCAACTAAAAATCTGCCGTGTGTCAGGCGTTGAAAGATTTTTTTTTTTCCAAAATGTACAAGTGGTTGTCGGCATACGTGTCTGCTTATAGGAGAAACTAATGAAATATGTAACTCAAAATTTTATGAGTACATAGAGAGTATACGTAGAGAAAAGAGAGAATATTTGAGCATAGGGGTGGATTTAGGGTTGAATGACTATAAGTTTACTTGGTTCAAAGGCTAATAGGGCAGTCGGATCGGGTGTTGATTAGGTTTATGTCCGATGGCTTTTATGCTATCATTTGAAATACTTAGTTGAAAAGAAATGACAGGATATTCAGAAATAAAAAACAGGTGTTGTGGAGATTATTAACAAATCGATTTGAAACTACAAAGAGTGACTGATTTTGATTCTTCTAATTGTTGATGACAATATAAAAAATGATTACAGTTTAATTTTCTATTTTATTACTTAATAATTTTGTACTTTCTAACTGTTCTACTTGATTGTGTTGAGCTTTTTGTTTAAAATTTTTTTTTGAGTTATGTAACTGGGCTAA
>NC_029789.2:148380932-148390776 GCF_000816755.2 Arachis ipaensis | reverse complement strand
TTACGAGGTATCATATTATTCAATCTATATCATTACACATGGTGCACTGTTTATTTCTATTACTTTCACTACACAATTACTCTATTAAAAAATCTCCACATATAATTGCTACTAGTTTATTATTGTAACCGGCCACAAAAAAAAAAAAAAAAAAATCGTAGGTATTTGTTATCCAAATCCAAAGTCCATAGTTACTATTAAAGGCATAATACTATACTGAAAATATTTTATTTTAATATGGAAATTCCCATAATATGTAAACTTGTTCCGTTTCCTTTTTTTCCTTCTTAGCTGACTTCTTCAATCTTCAGCTCTCTCTTAACTCTAACTGGATCTCTCTCTCCAAAACGCGATTCTCCAGTAAGTGTTGTACGGTCATGGAGGACGAAATTACCCTCCGTTTTTCTCCCAAATTACCAACCTCTATCCCCTTCTGTTTCTACTGTTTTCAACTCGGATTCTAATTTCAGTCAAAGATTCTTGCTCACTTTCTCTCCTCATCGGAATTCTCTTCCATTTTCTCTTCTATTTTCCTTCTCTTTCTCGGCCGAATGAACTGAAACTGCAGAGAGTAACATTAAGAGTGTGTTTGTGTGTGTGTGAGAGAGAGTAATGGATTTCGTTGAAGGTGTCGGAGAGAGCTCGTCGCCGCCGCGGACGTTCGGCGGTTTCAGCAACTACGACGTCAGGAACGATGTGTACAATCGCTTGGTGGAAACCGGCCACGATCAGGCTGTGTCGAATCCCGATTTTCGAGAACTGCTTGAAGCTCACTTCAATCGCTTGCCTCCGAGGTAAGAAAGGAAAATTTGATCAGTGAAAAACAGATAATCTTTTGTCTTCTTTGTTTTTGTGTTACTTCTTTTTTTTTTTTTTTCAATTTATTTTAATTCATTTTCGGTTATTATTTTTAGATAGGGCAGTTTGAATTTTGGTTATTGCTGTTGTCTTTGCATGCATTTATGTGCGATTTCAATGGCTGATTATTGTTATGGAGTTCGTGGCAGATTATGGTTTTGCATCGTAATGATTGGTGGTTCAGTTTGAGTTTACCGAGGTGGAATTTTGTGTTGAAGAACATTTTATGCTGATCATTAAGTAGGATTTGCTTGAATGGAGATTTATTGTATTTTGATTTTTGACTATATCAAGCTAGCTTTTAATAATGATAACGGAATTTGGGAAGCATTTAAGTAGCTCTTCTTGAAAGTAATCAGCTTTTAAGGGGGAAAATGTTGGAGCAGTTTAACTGCCTTTCTGCCAGACATTTAATTTGGCATCATTCTATCGGTCATCACAAGTACATTTTGGAGGCATTCGTGGTTTGATGTTTTGTTGAAGACTTAGTGGTGAAACTAATATCAGTTTGCTTCCTCAGATTGATGCTAAAATGTGTATTAGGTTAGCGTTATGAAGTGCTAGGTGATTAAGTCATTTGATTGTATAAGGGATATCATGATACACTCATATGTTATATGCTGAAAGAGGAGATTCAGAAATATGGTTATTTAGAGATTGGGTGCACTTGTAATCCCATCTGTTGCTGTTGTTTCAGTTATGGGCTTGATGTTAATGTGGATAGAGCTGAAGATGTTCTATTGCATCAGAGTCTTCTTAGTTTGGCAAGGGACCCGGAAAAGCGGCCTGTCATCAATGTACGCTTCTTGGAGGTACCACTCTTTATCTCATTTGAAATGTTTCTAGAAATTGTTTCTAAGGTTCTTTAGGAAGACCTGACAAATGCTACTTCGTTGAATGATTTGGATAAGGGGGTTTTATCTGATTTTGGACTTTAATGTATACACTAAGCAATAAACATTTGCTGCTTGTTCCCATTTGAACTACTGCTTTGGTATGAGTTTACCAAGGGCTAAAAATATTACCTTTCCCTGTTCTGAATTTTTTAATTTGTTATTTTGTTAATTGTTACAATTATACATAATCTTCTTGTCCATCACTTGTTTGGCAGAATATTTCAGCTCAGACAGATGGTGAAGAGCAAGAAATTGCAAGTTCTCATTCTAGCCCAGGGCCATCTAATCATGCAACTAATGGAGGAGCTGTATCCTCTCATAAGAGGTGTGAAATCCAGTTTATGTTTAGTACTCTATATATACACAAGTATGCAGAAAGGTCTTCCTAACTATTAATTTATTAATTATAATTTAATTATGTCTTGTCTTAATGCATCATTTACGTCATTCTTACAAGTAGGACAAGGGATCATGCAACTGACTTTGAGCCTTGCTCGAAGCTTGAGGGCCTAAATTTGGATGTTAGAAAGAATTCCAAGGATATAGAGGAAAGATTTCTTTCAGACAACCTATCCCAGAGGTATCACTTGAACAAAATGATAATGCCATTTCTTACTCTTTTTTTCAAATGAGCGATGACGTTAAATTCATCAAACATAGAATGGACTGAGAATATTTTCCTATTTGGAGATGGAGAGACAGAAAAAGTTTAGTTGAAGTTGAATTGTCTACCTTTTCACCTATTTCCAAACTTATGAGCATTGAGCAGTTCTGTTTGCTGAACTGCAAGTTAAATTCGAAAGTCCAGTTGATGCACCGAAGATGATTTATCTGTAGCTGAAAACATATTTTCCAAATTGTGATTAGGCCACTATGTCCTTTGCATGCATGTTAGGCCTTAAAGGAAAAGAAAAAGGATGATGCAGCCAGCAAGATTCTTCTTCACTGGTACCCTAATAGAAGAATCATGTGTACCATGAAGAAATGTCAATATGTTGGAGAATTGGTCTATAGTTTAGGAGGATGCCTTATCCTCTTTTTTACTTCTACTCTTTGTTTCTTCTCTTTCTCTATGATAACTTTGCTTCTCCCATAAAAGAAGGAAATAAAGAAAAAAAGTTTAGCAAACTAATTAATATTATTGATCAACTATAGATTTTCAAAATGTAGGAGTTTGTCTATTTTCTATATTTTTTAAAAATAAAATTGATGCAAGTGTTGATATGCTATGTCTCACCTGCTTGATGTAAAATAATACATATGTGAAATGCAGGCAGGAGCATTTAAATTTCCCAATCCATGAAGTGATATTTTCCACCCTTGACAAGCCAAAGCTTTTAAGCCAGGTTTGTTTGAAAAGTTTACCTTGTCTTTTTATAAAATAAAATGTATATATTTCCTTAACTTCCTCCAGCCCTCTCTTTAAAATATCTATTTAAGTTTAGCTTCCATAGTTATATCAACTTAACCAATAACGGGAATGAAATGGAAACTATCAAAATTAAGATATAATGCATTTCAACACTAGGAGTGATTTATTAAGTGGTAATATAGAGCATGCTGTCATTCTAAGGCTAGACAAAATGAGTTACTAGAAGCCATGGGGTGGGGTGTTGGATCCCATTGTTTTCATAATTCACATACAGTTTTCTTACGCTAAATAGTGACAAGTGATTCTTGCAAAAGTATTCTGTCATAATCTGGAAGCAGTTAGTACCAAATATAAATTAACTTTACTGGAGACCAGGTGTTGACTAAGAATATGTAAGGAGTAAAAATGGGCCTATAGCCCAATTAGGACATGTTTAATTTACTCCTTACAGAATACTGGTGTGAATTTTACATAAGAGATTGGAGGTGGAAATTGGGATTCCCTTTGTGTAATTGTTGTTTAATTCAGTTGATTTTTTAAGCAGGAAATTCTATTTCTGTTTATGACTGGAAATTTACTTGATGTATTGCATGGTTTTTTTATGGGTACTGTTTTCTTTAGCTGTCAGCTTTGCTGTCTGATATTGGGCTTAACATCCGTGAAGCACATGTTTTCTCCACCACTGATGGCTACTCCCTCGATGTATTTGTGGTGGATGGATGGCCAGTAGAGGTAAGATGCCACTTGCAAAATATGCCATCCCATGTTTTCACTCCCTTGAAAATTTTATCATTGTTGTAACTTTGTTGTATTTTCCCATTTAAAAAAGATATCTATGCTATTGTTTATGCCTAATGTCTCTTTAATTGATTATATAAAGTATTCCATGTACATTTCTATTTCTATTTTTATTCTTTTTAAAATTCTCTGAATTGCCCTGGGGATTCAACTGTATTTTTGGTGGTGCTATCATGTATCATCTGACCTTTAGTGAACACTTTGTATTGGCAATGGCATTGGTTTGTATCCTAAATTTTGTAGCTGCATCTATCCTAGTCACTACATCTAATGATCTTCTCTGACTTCTAATTTGATAAAAATGAATGCCTCTATGCCTGAAATTGAGCTTGTAGATTATTAAGGAGTATTGATATTATTTCCCAAACAACAGAACTCTGTTTCATCATAATGTTTGCTGACCATGCAATCTTGTACTCAGGAAACAGATGGTTTGTATGAAGCTATGGAAAAAGCAGTTGCAAGAAGTGAGGTGCGTCATGTGTCCTTGACTTTTATTTACAAATTCATTTTTTGAACTTTATGTATGAGATTTGGTAACAACATCTGTTGTAATCTGTAAAAATGACTAAATAAAAGTAGTAGGTGAGCCTATATTTTGTTCACCCTGTGAGTGCAACCCATCATTAATATTATTTTGTTTGGATACCACTCTCTAAACACGTCTGTTTAGCTCATTCTCAAGTAAGTTTTTCTGTATGACATCTAATCACATGTTCTTCCTTGCCATAGGGATCATGGTCACGCTCTTCAAATTCTCTTTCAGCTGTGGAGAAACCCTTAGCTGCAGAAGCAAAATGTGGATATTGGGAGATAGACAAGAGGTTGTTGAAGATAGGAGAAAGAATAGCATCTGGATCCTGTGGAGATTTGTAAGTTGGTTTCATTTCATGTATAAATATTTGTTCTCATTTATTCCCTTCCCTTCTCATGTCATACTTTCTATATATATTCTTAGTTCTAAACTTTTAATTGGCATTATGGTTTGTCCACAGGTATCATGGGGTTTATTTAGGGCAAGATGTTGCTGTTAAGGTTATGAGATCTGACCAATTGAATGATGCTTTGGAGGATGAATTTGCTCAAGAAGTTACAATTCTAAAGTTAGTAATTTGCCACATTATGCTGCACAACATACTCTTTCTATTTTTTGTTGGATTTTTTTATGAATTCACTTTGTGAAAGGTGAACCTTCTATTTTGGCTTTATCCATATTCCATAATTTTCACTGTAGATCTTGTGTAAAGAGACTTTGTATTACTGAATGCAGGCAGGTGCACCATAAAAATGTTGTTCGTTTCATTGGTGCATGTACAAAGTCTCCAAATTTGTGTATAGTAACAGGTATGGATCTGTTCTTTGATAAAATATCCATTTGCCACATGAGGGTTACTAACACATGACAAAACTGAACTATATACTAGCCCAAGCCACACGAACCTTATGTACTTATGCACATCTGCTACCCCATGTTTGGATTTCCATCCAAAAGGGGCTGCTATTTCCAAATTTTAGTAACCTGCACAGATGTGAAAACTGCATAGCCAATCACCATTGGCGACGAAAGTGCATATGTACCTACTTTGATGAGACTTTTAGGATTTTCGCAAAATAAAATTATGCCCTCTATTTGTACAGATTTCAGAAAAATTACTTCAGCCACCGTGGGGGCTATATATTTTCACATACTCTTGAAGACTTAAACAGTCTTGTATATCATATCACACACCAACAAATTATTTGAAGGCAGACATCTAGATAAGTTTTGGTTTGACTGTGGTAGTTAAACCTTGTAAGCTCAGAAATTATTAGCTGATTTTTTAATACACTTTATCTCCAATCCCTTATTATGTTGTCAATTTTCTTATCGTTATCATCCATCTAAACATATTTCATACTGGCAGAGTATATGCCCGGAGGAAGTCTGTATGATTACTTGCACAAAAACCATAACGTCTTGGAGCTATCTCCATTACTGAAGTTTGCAATTGATGTTTGCAAGGGTATGGAGTATTTACATAGAAACAACATAATTCACAGGGATTTGAAGACTGCAAATCTACTGATGGATACAGACAATGTAAGAATTTATGGAAACTAATAATTTTATCTCGTAAACAGCACTAATAATCCATATTCATGCAATTATCTTTCAGCTTGTGTATTGTTACCATGTTAGATGAATTCCTTTGTAAAGGCAAGGCTTGATGCCTACTTGCCTCATCAATAATTGTCATAGATTTGCTCAATTTTGAGACTGTTCAAGAGCTGGTGTGATGTCATGCTTTTTGCAAAAATGTGGTCCTAACTTAGAGCTGAAAGTGGAAGACCATACGTCCTGTACTACAATACAGTTACAGAATTCATCCTATCTTTTAGTCCCTCATTAGGATTAATACGGTAAACTACTATGATATATTTGAGAATAATTTTATGCCAAGTATTCTAACTTATGTGGTGATAAACTAATCTTTGGTGGACATGTTTAGGAATTTTCTCTGATTTTAAAGCTTTTTTGTGCCAACCTTGTTTGTCTCTTGGTTTAACCTTGTTTTTCATATTAGGTTGTTAAAGTAGCAGATTTTGGCGTTGCTCGCTTCCTCAATCAGGAGGGAGTGATGACAGCAGAAACTGGGACATATAGATGGATGGCACCAGAGGTTTGTCATATGAATTATAATAATAATAAAGCCACAGAATTTTAAAGTTTCTTCTGCATGGATGCCTAAGTTTGATCAAGTACATATTTACATAAGCAGGATATGGGCTTCTTCCTTGGTGTATTTATGTGCATTTTTTTCCTTTGTTCTGCCTTTGCTGTTTTGTTTGATAAAAGATGTTTCATGAGAGGGTAAACATATATTCATTGTTGTCTTACACGTAAAGCACAATTGCTTATCTAGCCAGTTTTGACTTTGCTTGACACACCATGTACATTGTAGAATATGATGTGTTTTTCTCTGCTTTTTTGGTCCTTTACAAAACCTAAGACTGAATGAGAAAAATGGCTGAAAGGTAATAATATAATGCAGATCAATCAAAATCTATATTTTGATACACACACGCACAAACACACTACTACTTGATGAACTTGCTATGTGGTATATTTGTCTCATTCTTGCTTTACTTTCAGTATCTTATTGTTGTCGGATTTTCTCAAGGTTATAAACCATCAGCCTTATGATCAGAAAGCAGATGTGTTCAGTTTTTCTATAGTACTCTGGGAACTAGTGACAGCAAAGGTATGGCCTAATAAATTGAAATGATACTAGTTTATTCCATTATTCTTTTTTCCTGAATAATATGATTGACATATAAAAATATATTGTTATAAAATCAATTCTTTGTCACGTTCATCTGGTATTTCAGGTGCCTTATGATACAATGACTCCGTTACAAGCTGCCTTGGGTGTCAGACAGGTTTGCTTTCCTCGTAGTGAGACTTTATTGTTTAAGCAAAATGATTATACTCTAAAATTGAAGACCTCATAAATTAGAGCCATAAGGTACATGTCAATTTAGCAGTGTGCATGCACAGTTCTACACTGTTTCTTTGCAACATAGAATTTTATTTCTTGTTCAAAAATCTTGAACTGGGATTTTCTTATTCAAAATCAAATCAACCAAAATGTTAATCAGCAATTGATATTATATTTATGCCCTCAAATTAATTGTGTGATAGAAATTTCGACCCCTTTTTTTGTTGAGAAATAACTATTTAGCAATTTTTTGTTAGAGATAAATGTCATATCTTACAGTTGCAATCATCTCAAGTCTTATTTTTCCTCATGTATGATTCTAAACCATTAATTACAGCGTCTTACAAGAAATAGAACTTTACCAAAGGAGATGGCTTTACATAAATAAGTATGCTAAGTTCAAAGAATGCATGCTTATGGGAGCATACATGCACTAAATAGATTATCCTTTTCTAGGGACTGCGCCCGGAACTTCCAAAGCATGGTCACCCTAAACTATTATATTTGATGCAAAGATGTTGGGAAGCAGATCCAAGCAACCGGCCGAGTTTCCAGGAGATAACGGTTGAACTTGAGAATCTTTTACAACAAGTTGAGGTAAATCATATTCCTTATATAAAAATCAAAACATAACTTCAGCTTGTAGTATTTGGTAAATATGTCATTCCGTTGGCCTGATTTCAACTTCAACATGCAGAATGATTCACAAGCTAATGGTGCTTGACATTCTCTGTGCAAATACCTTAAGTTCCAGTTATTTTCATGTCGTTGGCATCAATCTGGTTTTCACTCTCTTTTCTTCATTGGCTAAGCTATAGAGTTTTTTTTTGTGTTCCCTTTTTGCATCGAGAGAGAAAAATATATAGAAGCTGACCAATACAAAGTTGTAAAGAGACACTAACGTTATAGCTGATAATACTTTTGATATATCCCTGGAAAAATTATGTTAAAATTAAACTACAGTATAGACTATAGACCTCAGGCAAAAATCGAATTAAATTACATTGTAAAAATTCTTCTACAAGAGAAATACTATGTTCCACATGGTTAGTAAAATGGGTTTTCTGGTACACCGGAATATATCGAGGATAATTCATTGGAGAATGGAGAGCTACTTATTTGGATTGTAAATTAGTTATTTGAATCGGTCTAATCTTTAATTCATATGGAGTATAGATCGAATTTGTAGGTCAAATATCTCTTATATTTAGAATTGTTTAAAGAGTTTATCTATTTTGTATTTTAAAGGTATATGTTAAATTTACAAATTAAGAAAGTTTTTATTGAAAATATAAAAAATTTTAAATTTTTAATGCATTTTATTTTATATTTATTAAATAAAAATATTTAAAAATTTTTACTAATGGTAAATTTATCATGTGCCCTTAGACACATATTAGTTAAAGCCCTTAGTTTTTTAATTTGTTTTCTAATAATGTACGAATAAGTACAACTAATATACAGAACGAATCAATTATATTAGTTTTTTTAATTATGTTAATTGTCTTCAATTGAATGGATCATATGTCATAAAACACTAGTTTAAAATTATGTATATGTTCCTACCAAAACAAATATTTATGTGTAATTAAATATATGTACTTATATGAATGAAATAGCTAGTTACGGAAGAAGACGTGTCAGTATCTTCAAAATATGCAGCATAATATAATGTGTATAAAAGTATGCATCTTCATCTTTTTTATTTCTTACTTTGTCAATACCATATAAAGAGTATATAAACTTGGCATACAAAATATAAAAAGAAAACTTTTGGTATGAGATATGAAGTTTATGTACATCCATATTTCTTTCTATAATCACTAAATATAATAGGTTTGTGACGAATTTCTCGATCGGATAGTAACTAATTTCAACTATTTGTGCCGGTCACATTACATTATCAAGGGATATTACATGAGCTATAACAAACGGGCAATTCTCCGGTGTGAATGACTTGCGCCTTCTACATGTGTAGAAGTGCGGTGGATGATTTTAAATATGACAACCGTCCCTAGAAATAGACAAATTCTGGTAGCTGGTAGGAAGTGCAGAAGCTATCTTTTATTCACGTGTGTTCTGTCATGAGGAGATTAAGTTAGCAGAAAATTGTAATTAATATCACTGATGTTATTGAATTAAGAACGGGCTTGATTTTGTTGGCCTTTTTTTCCTTTACGTTTCTTAGGTATAGATAAAGGGCTTTAGACAAAAAAGCCTCCATTGCCATGATAGTGGACATTAACACAAAAAGAGAGTTATACACCTAAAAAAAATACACAAAAAAAAGTTACAGAACATGACAAAAAATAAAAAGAGTTGAGTATTGGAAATAATATGCACTTTTACTATTGGATTTGGATTGTTAGTCACCTCGTATAGTATGTAACTATGTATACACCTAATTCAAGGGAAATAAAAAAAGAGAAAAAGGTAAATAA
>NC_029789.2:148373922-148380927 GCF_000816755.2 Arachis ipaensis | reverse complement strand
AAGAAAGAGAGAAACAGAGAAAGGAAGATAGATGAGGAGAAAAATTTTTAATTTTAGAAAGAAAGATTTCATTTCAATTGTAATGAGAGAATGATATGTGATACATTTTGATTGTAAAATTAGTAAGATATAATAGAATTAATGTATGTACATGTGCGATATACAAAACATTTATTTTTTATTTATATCTAAGGTTTATTGAACAAAAAAATAGAGTAAACTACCATTTGTACCCACGAAAGTTGAAAACGCTGACATATCTACCCATAGAAAAAGAAAATTACCATTTGTACCCATGAAAAATAATTTTTACAAGCAAAATTATCCAAACCCTAAAAAATTAAATAAAATCCCTAAACTACCCCTTTCTCCACTACTACCACTATCATCTCCTCTCTCTCTCTCTCTCTCTCGATGGAAGCGGTGTGGGTGCCATGGCCATCGGAGTCCCTAGGAGAACGGTACTCAAGGGTGTCATTCATCTTGTCGTTGGTGGCCTCGTAGCCGGCGGAGAAGTAGCGAGTCCCAATAATCTTTCGGTTGCACAAGGCGGCGGGGAAGTCCCTTCCAGCGACGCAGCTGCCAGCTTGATCGAGGTCATCATTGGAAGGGAAAGCGCGAGAAACGAGGCCCAACTGCTTAGCTTCAGAACCGGAAAACCGGCGAGCTGTCAAGGCCAACTCCATGGTGTTACCGTAGCCAACAATTAATGGCAGTCTCTGAAGAGTGTCGAGATCAGCAGCCAGGGCCAAATCAACCTCCTTCACCGAAAAGAACGCGTCCTCCGTGCAATACCTTAAGTCACAGGCTGTCACGATGTCAATTGCACCACCGATGCAAGCGCCATGGATACTAGCGTTGATGGTGAAGAAATCAGGGCATACAGGGCTTTGGGAAATTCAGTGAAGAAATCATGCGTCAGAGCGTTGCGTTGTCTCGGATGATTCAAGTAAATGTGGAACACCCCTGATTTGGGGTTCTTCTCTACTACCTCTAGGGTTTTGTATTTCTCCTCCGCCATTGATTTTCCTAATTTTCCTTTCCAGTTGGGAGGAACATGGCCGAGGTTGCGGTCGTTGAAACTCTCTATCGAGGTGCTTTTCTTCTCTGGCGACTGTGAGGATGAAAGAGAGGAGGGTGTGGCAAGGAGCCATTGGAGCAGTGGTGGGGACTGAGTGGGAAGTAATAGTGAGAGTGTGTTAGAAAGGGAAAGAAGGGTGGTGGTTGGGTGAAGAGGGTGGTGGTGGGATTTGAGATTAAAAAGGGAATGAGAGGTGGTGGTTGGGTGAAGAGGGTTAGGGTTAGATGATTGGGTGAAAGAGGTGGTGTAGTGGTGAAGATAAAGGGTAATTTAGGAATTTTATTTAATTTTTTAGGGTTTGGATAATTTTGCTTGTAAAAATCATATTTCATGGGTACAAATAGTAATTTCCTTTTTCTATGGGTAGATATGTCAGCGTTTTCAACTTTAGAGAAAGAGGGGTGGTGGTTAGGTGAAGAGGGTGGTGATGAGATTTAAGATTGAAAAGGAAAAGAGGGGTGGTGACTGAGGGTTATGGTTAGAAAAGTGATTGGGTGAAGGAGGTGGTGTGGTGGTGGAGATAAGGGTAATTTAGGGATTTTAAGTAATTTTTTAGTGTTTGGATAATTTTGTTATGCGAAATCCATATTTGGTAATTTCCTTTTTCTATGGGTAGATATGTCAGCGTTTTCAACTTTCGTGGGTACAAATAGTAATTTACTCGAAAAAATATTATTCCATATGTTTTTTTTTTTTGGTCAATTATTCCATATATTTAAGCTCATATATAAACCCCTTGACCAAAAAAAAAAAAAAGCTCATATATAAACCCTAAACCATACTCACTCACACACTAAAAGATTCATTACACTATTATATACTGTTCAAAATGACAAAAAAATTCCACAAATCCAGATCCAGCATGAGCGCTGAAAAAAAAAAAAAAACCATTACCTTTCCCCAATTGATGTATACTGTGGATGGCTGGATGCCAATATTGGTTTTTTTTTTTTTTTGGGTCATACCAATGTTGGCTTAAAAGGGGTAATGGATACAATCATACAACTTTGATGAATTTAAATTGTTTTCAATAATTATAAAAAAAAAAAATTGTTTTCAATGATGCAACTTTTTTTTGTCACGTTTATAACTTTTCATTTGTGTATTTTTTTGTGTGTGTATAACTTTCTTTTTGTGTTAATGTCCGCTATCATGGCAATGGAGGCGTTTTTGTCTAAGACCCTTTATGTATACCTAAGAAACGTAAAATAAAAAAAAGGCCAACAAAGTCAAGCCCGTTCTTAACTCAATAAAAATCAGTGATGTTAATTACAATTTTCTGCTAACCTAATCTCCTCATGACAAGATGGAAATTTTAGTGAGAATAACATTGTAAAACATAGCCGTTAGACACAGAGTGTTTTCTCTCTGTACAGTTGATCCCAGAACTTTTTGAGAAGTCATGAACGGTGCTGAATTGCTGATGATTCAGGAGAAGCAGCGACAAAGAAACCTCCCTCTACTGAGGAGCAAGATCTGCTGAAGAGAAGTAAAAAGAAAGAGAAAAGACGGTGAAGGTTTTTCAGGAAGCCAACAACCTATACCAAAAGAAGAAGACTGGATGATTGAAGATAGTACAAGCACTGGAAACCAATTTAAGAATCGGTCATTTGCTCAAACCGTGAAGAATGGCCCCATGAACAACCACACTGAAGGTGAAGATTTAGATTTAGCTATCGACACCGGAAAGGAAGAAGCAGAAGAAGATAAGATGACACGGTGAGTGATTCAGCGTCTGACATCAGAGTGGAAAAAATTGAAGAAGGACTTTTTAATATTGTCATCAGTGAAGAGACTGAGAGAAAATTATGGAAGCCACGGTGGAACACGTTAATAGTAAAACTGTTGGGGCGAAAGGTGGGATATGCAGCAATGAAAAGAAGATTAGAGATAATGTGGTGTAACAAGGGAAAGTCTTGATGTCATTGACTTAGGACAGGACTTCTATTTAGTCAAGTTTTACTCAAACGAAGATTTTGATTTTGCCTTATTGGAAGGACCATGGAAACTTTATGATCATTATTTAACGGTAAGACTTTGGGAACCTAATTTCAACTCTCAAACAGCCACTATAGACAAGGTAACAGCATGGATTAGACTCCCAGGACTACCTATTGAACTCTATGATAGAAACATTTTGAAAAAAATTGGAAATCTTATCGGAAAGACTGTGAAGGTGGATAGCAACACGGCTAAATTATGTAGGGGCAAATTTGCAAGATTATGTGAAAGATCCAAAGATCCAATGGAGTCGCAGAAATGGGACAAGAACAGGCAGAACAAAGGCAATTAGATAAGGGAAAACAGATTGACACTACAGGGTCAGGGCAGGACAAATACGGAGAATGGATAGTTGTACAAAGGCCAATAAGGGGAAAAAGGGCAAAAAAAAAACTGACTCTAGAGACATGGGAGGAAGAGGAAGGTCAAGATATAGTGTGCTGACCATTGAGGAAACAACACAAGAGAAAGAACAAGAAGGGAGTGAGAGTGACAATAATGCTGAAAGAGAAACAAATAACGCACACAAGTCAAGAGCCAAAGACAAAGGAAGCAGGAGCAAGCATGCAGAGCAACAAAGCATAAAAAAGAATTGGGAAAAGAGAATGAGCCAACTAGTGAAGATAAGGAAACAAACCAGAGACTAATAAAGAAGCAATAGCTCAAAAAAATAGTCATAACGAAAGTGAAAAAGAGCAAAGAGTAAGGACAATAAAACAAGGAATCAATCATCATGAGGAAAACTGAGCAGAGGAGGCTAATGGGACCCCTTCCTTAATGGAAGAATGCATCCAACCTTCATATCAAGCCTACCCAAAACCACAAAACCCCATAAATGTTGAGACAACAAAGGTGGTGCCTATGGAAACAGAGGGCGCTGAAGGAGGGCAGGCAAACTTGCTAGAAGGAATAGATTTCACAATGCCGGAAGCTAGTGTTTTTCAAGACACTGAAATAAAGATGAACTAAATTCCAGGTGTGCTCCTTCCGTTTGAAGTATTTTTTTTACTGTTTTAGTTTTCTTAAACCTTTAGTTATCCTTTTTAATGATCACAATAATCTGGAATGTTAGAGGGACTGCTAATGGAGCATTTAGAAGGATTTATAAAGAGATGATGAAACAATAAGCCAGCCATTACCATTCTTTTAGAAACAAAGTGTAGCGGACAAGCTGCTAGAAATGTTATTAAGCAATTAGGATACACTAATTACATTATTGAGGAAGCTCAAGGTTTTGCAGGTGGGATCTGGATTTGCTGGAATAGGAGTGACATCAATATTACTTCAATTGAAGCACATCAACAATATATACACATTAAGGTCCAAGAATATGAAAGAGGAGAGTGATTTTTCACTGCAGTATATGCCAATCCTCATCCACAAATTAGAAGGGAGCTATGGCCCAAATTACAGAACATAGCTAACATTGTTAGTGGGGAGTGGCTTATTGCAGGGGATTTTAATGAGATTAAAGATAATTCAGAGAAGAGGGGAGGTGCAGCCACAGACCTGAGGGCTTGCAATGCTTTCACTAATTGGATCAATAACTGTGGTTTAATTGACCTGGGTTTCATCGGCTTGAGATTCACATGGAGAGGTCCTCAATGGGAAGGCCAAGAAAGAATCTTTAAAAGATTGGACAGAGCTATGGCTAATTCAAGTTGGAGAAACAGATTCCATGAAGCTACAGTGGAGGTGCTCACAAGAATGAAATCTGATCATCATCCCCTACTAATTACTACTGAAAAACGCTTAAATGGAACAAGGGATAGACCGTTTCACTGAGGCTATGTGGACTATGCATCCAGACTTCCAAAATTTAATTGAAACAAGTTGGAATAATCATTATCATCTCAACAATGCTCTTGAAAAACTAAAGAAGGACTTAATCGAATGGAACAAGAGCTGTTTTGGGAATATTTTTAAAACTAAAAGAAGAATACAAAATAAACTTGCAGGAATTCAGAGAAGTAGCACATATGAAAAAAATCCTTACTTAGATGGTTTGGAACAGAAGCTTATAAGGGAGCTAAACGAAGTTCTGGACAAGGAAAAAACCTTTTGGTTACAAAAATCGAGGGAGAAATGGATCATAGATGGAGACAGAAATACTAAGTTCTACCACACCAAAGCTAAAGTTAAAAGAGGAAAATATAGAATCCTTAAACTCAGGGGACAAGAAGGGGAGTGGATTGAAGAAGAGGAGGAATTGAAAAAGCATATCACTTGCCATTTCAAAAACCTTTATTAAGAAGAGGTAAGAATTGTTCCTTTTGAATTAGACCATTACGACCTCCCTAATTTCAGTTTGCCTGATTGCAGGAAGCTTGCAGCTAATCCTACAGAAATGGAAATCTGAAAGGCTTTGTTCAACATAGGATCTCTCAAGGCTCCAGGAAGTGATGGCTTTCCGGTGCTTATCTATAAAAATAATTGGGGGATCATGAAGAACAAAGTGTGTGATTTTATCCAGAGTTGCTGGAATGAACCGGAGATCATAAAGCAAGCCAATTCCACTCTCATCGCGCTAGTTCCAAAGCTTAACCATCCAGAGTCCATCAACCAGTTTCGGCCGATAGCATTGTGTAATGTGACCTATAAGGTGCTAACCAAGATAATAGTAGACAGAATTAAACCTCATCTCAGTGATAGAATAGCGGTGCCCCAATCAAGTTTTATTCCAGGAAGGAAAATACAAGACAATATCATCATTGCAAAGGAGCTCATGCATAATATGAAGAGAATGAAAGGAAAAATATTTCATGGATATAAAAATTGACTTCGAAAAGGCTTATAACAAGCTTAGCTGGGACTTCATTAAAGTTAGACTTAAGGAGTTTAAATTACCAGAGAAAGTGATCCAAATAATCATGCAATGCGTTAACTCAGTGTCCTATAATGTGCTGTGTATGGGAATGGAAAGGGACACAAAAAATTAAAGTGTTCATGTGGACCGCTCTCCAAAAAAGAATTCTAACAATGACAGAAAATAAAAAATGTTTGGGGGAAGCGGAGACTGTTATGCTTGCCATGAAACGCAGAAAATTTGCATACATGTGTTAAGGGATTGCCAGAGAGTATCAACAATTTGGGTCCAACTCTTAGATTCATCTAAAATTCAATCCTTCTTCAACCTAAACAGGGAGGAATGGGTAAAACTGAATTTGACACAGCAACTAGGAAAGAGTAGGGAGTTTGATTGGAAAGATATTTTCATGGTAGCGTGTTGGAGAATGTGGTATTGGAGAAATAAGGACATTAATGATGACAATTACAGAAGATCACACCAACCTCATATTGCAATCATTAATCAAGTTCAGAAAATTAACCAAAGTCTGAAGAGGAATTACCTGATTAAAAGATTGAAGATGAAACAAGAGATTCACATCAGATGGGTGCCACCGCCAAAAGGATGGGTAAAACTTAATACAGATGGGTCTTTACAGGGGAACACGAGATGCGCTGGCTGCGGTGGTTTGGTGAGAAATGAGGACGAAAGATGGGTTGCTGGATTTACCTGTAGGATTGGCAGCTGCACAGCTTCCACAGCAGAGCTATGGAGTGTCATGGAAGGCTTGAAATTAGCTTGGGCTATGGGAATGAAGAGAATCATTGTGGAGTGCGATTCGACGGCTGTTGTTAAGCTGCTAAATAGTGAAAGAAATATGAAGAAACATCTCAATTCTCCAGTCAGAAGAATTGTTGCACTGGAAAAAATGACTGAAGAATATTTTTTGTACAAATTTATAGAGAGACCAATAGATGTGCTGACAGACCAATAGATGTGCTGACTATTTAGCTAGAAAAAGACTAAAAACTGGTGATAATTTTTTGTTTTGGGATACATCATCTCCAAAATTAGCTAGAATCATTCAAGAGGATTACACAAAAACTTTATTATTTCAATCTATCTATATATAAGT
>NC_029789.2:148373201-148373742 GCF_000816755.2 Arachis ipaensis | reverse complement strand
TTAATACACAATAAAAGATAACATATGCACTTTTTATCAGCTACCAGAATTTATTTATCTTTAAAGATAGATGTTATATTTAAAATCTGTCACCGCACTTCTACACATGTAGAAGGCGCCAGTCATTCTACACAGGAAAATTGGCCATAACAATAAGTCATGCAATGACATCAAGGCATCAAGTACCTTCAGATGTGATTTTCTTTTCCTTTGGATTATTATTATCTGACTTGATTCATTGAACTATTAATCATTATCACCAAACAGCTGCGCAGCACAACTATGGTCAACAAAATATATTTAAAATAAAGTACGTTGCCATATTTAAAAGAAATCTACTTCAATTAACGAAGTTAAATATTGCTCCAAATTTTGGCCACGCTATTTTTCTCATTTCAAATCCATCATTGAGGTATATAAAATTAAGAGAAATAAATGATTAAAGTGAGTAATGATTAGTAGTATCTCTAAACAGGAGAATCCAATGAAACCGCAATTTTCAGTAGAATAAATCAATAATACCTTTTTCCAAGTTTTCCTT
>NC_029789.2:148370161-148372972 GCF_000816755.2 Arachis ipaensis | reverse complement strand
ATTGTTATAGAACCAAATTGTTTATAAATAATAATGTTGCAAATTATACCCTGAATTTCTGAATTTGTCTTATCTATAGCTGTATAAGATTAATTGAGAACCTAATTGTAGATCTGAGTTCACACTAATTCATATGTAGATTTTATATTTTTTAACTCTAAGTTTGTCTAATCTTTTTGGTTGATCCCAACCACCTGAATTAAATATTATATATGTATGTTCTAATTATAAATTAGCCGACAAATGTCCTCCCTTGTCGTCAAGCAACCAAACAATAATTAAATTACAGAAACATACTTCAACTTCTTCCATGTCGAATCACTTCTTCATAGGATATGTAGTTGCTACTTGCTAGGGTTTCATTTGAACAACGTAAGAGGTTGAGCTTCCCATTTCCATTAAATAAAATTATTTTGATGTTAAGGCTCCACTCGCTAACAGAATAGAAATAGAAGAGAATTATTTTGAGGAGTTTAATTTGGATCCATGTGCAATTACATCTGTGTTGTTGGATGACCATTCATGCTGTTAATATAAAAGGTAGTTATTATGGAGTAAGGAGGATTGGAAAGATAGGGATGCCACTAGTGAGATGGAAGATAGTGATGGCTCCTAGGAAGGCGGGTGTATTAGAAGTGGGAGATGCAGTGGTTAAGAATACAGCCCTTCTGTTCAAGTGGTGGTGGAAGTTTTCGAAAGAAGACTGCCCTTTATGAAAGAGAGTAGTATGTTCTTGTAACAGCATGAATCCCTCTGCGATGCTGTGTGGTCAGCCTATTTCTACAAGAGGGGGCCCTTGGAGAGATATCTGTCAGCTCTAGATCAGGGAGCTGCAAATCAGAGAAAAGATGATAAGAGGCTTATCTATGGATGTAGGGAATGGCAGAACAATCAAGTTCTGGGAGGATGTCTGGCTACCTGGTGGAAGGTTGAAAGAGATGTTTCCTAAACTTTTCTCGATTTCAAACCTCACAAGATCTGTTATAGGGGAATGCGGGTTCTGGGATGGGTTAGAATGGATCTGGAGTTTCCAATGGAGGAGAGAATTATTTCAGTGGGAGCTGGAGCTTTTACACCAACTCCATGAGGTCTTGCAGTCAGTAAGAATAACAACTGAGAGGGAGGACAGGGTAGTCTGGAAATATGATAAAACTGGTATTTTTACTACTAACTCCTTTGTGCAGGTGATGCAGGAGGCAGCTCTCCCGGAGAAAATTACTAGCTATAGATTTACTAGTGCTATTTGGAGGGGATTCGCTCCGCCAAGGGTTGAGTTATTTTCGTGGTTTATTTTGGTTGAGAGGGTGAACACTAAGGAGAGACTATGCAAATTAGGTGTCATTGACCAGCATGATAATTTATGTGTTCTATGTTGTAAGTCTGTTGAGTTTGCTGCCCATCTTTTTATTGGCTGTGAGATCACTTGGCAGGTGTGGTGTGCATGGCTATTCGCTCTTGGAAGGATATGGACTATGTCGGGTACACTAAAACAACACTTTGAGAGTTGGACGAATGCTTCATCAAGAAAGAATGAGTAGAGGCGGTGGTTGATTAGATTTTTTGCTGTTATCTGGGCAATTTGGCTAGAAAGAAATGATAGAGTCTTCAATAATAAAAGCTCAGGAGTGATGGAGATAATAAACAGATCCTTTATGCTTTCCGACGAGTGGCTTGGTGGTGAACCTCTTGGTTGTTGATGGTAATGTCGAAGATGACTAAAGGATACTCTATTTATTAAGTTGATCAATGATGGATTGTACGTTGAGCAGCCTGTTACTAATGTTTTGCTGCTCCACCTTGTTGTGTTGAGCACTTTTTATTTCAAAAAAAATATCAAAATTAAATTCTTATTTTGAGATACAAATTTATTTAAAAATAATAATAAAACAAACATAAAAGTAAGCAAAATATTTTTGTGTTGAAATAAAGCTTTTCTATTTTTTGTTTGACACACTTATCAAACTATTTGTTCTAGAAAGGAGTTGAAGTTCACAAATTAGTAAATCTAAATTACTTGTAGGTGACTTAATTAGCTTGTAAGTATACTTATTCTTGTTACTTCGTGTACGTGTGTACTTACATATGTCATATATGTGTTGAAAATAATTTACAATAAAAGAAGTTAATTATTGTGAAGCAAAAGTTGCTAAGCATGAATGTCCCTTGGTGCACAAGTTATCTTTCTTATTATTAGCTACTCAGTTTTTTCTGAAATATTGTCATTTGAATAGTCGTAATTGGAACTATTGATAATTATAAGAATAATTAAAGTTACTGAATAATAATTTACTAGTACTTGAAATAAATTTTCAAATAATAAAAAATTACATGCGAAAAATAAATTTTAGATTAACTAATTAGGACTTAACACAATTTAATAGGATCCATAATGTACCAAATGAATTTACTATTTTTTACTACTCTGTCTTTTCATTGGTCAAAGAATAGAACCCTTGACAAGGAAAGATTGTATTGTAAGTTTGTAACCTATCAAAGTCTCGTAATCCTAATCTCACCTAACTATATGATAGATCAAGTGGCAGCAATTATATAAAAAAATATTGAACTGTAGGGACCTTGTTTTGCTTATTCATACCTTAATAACAATATTCCCTATAACAAGTGTCCAAAGATATTAGTTAGTGAACAAAGGAAGAGTAGTGCATAAATATTTATTACAAAAATTAATAATTAATCAACCACTATTTTATAAAAAAAATTATATAACTATTAATAAATTTTATTATTCATTTCTTATAGGCTTAGTTATTCTATTATAGTATGTATAATTATTCTAGTGATTGATTACTA
>NC_029789.2:148368161-148370153 GCF_000816755.2 Arachis ipaensis | reverse complement strand
TATGATATGGGAGTAAATATACATAATATGAATTTTTATAGCGTAACCATACAAATGCAAGCTAAGGATATTGTGACAAGTGGGATGCAGCTGCACTCTAGGGTTTAAATTAACTATTGGAGAAATTTCTGCAACTTGTCGGATGGACTGATGGGAGGAGCTACAACTAGTTAGAGAGTTAGCTATATTGCAAATACGTTTAGTGTAGCTTCGAGCTTAGTGATGTAAGTAATAAGGGCAGCTTTGTCTTTCTGCATAATCGATTCCTCATCAAATCCAGATTCCTTGAGGCGTTTCCAAATCTCTTCATCACTGAGAGGGCTTCTCAAAACCCTAGAACCAGGCATTATGGATAAGTGCTTCGTAGAACTAGCGGAGTAGCCATTGACCGAGGCTACACTCCGTACGAATCTCTTATCTGCTTCTTTAGGAAGATGGACAATTGGTTTTGTTAACGATGATGTTGGTTCGGCAATGCTGCTTCGGGTGGTGGTTCTATCGATGATGATGCTGCTTCGGTGGTGGTTCTGTTGATGATGATGGTTCTGCTAGTGATGGTATATATATTTATCAAAACATAGATATAAGAGTACAGGGAATACATGTATATTGTTTATTTATTAAGACAAAAATGATAAAAGATATAGTGATACACAAACACCCATTAAAAACATATATTGTGTGTCTTTTAATTTTAAAATGTGAAGACATAAATTTTTAACTTTGAAAAACTAATTTTTTTTATAATTTTTTGTCTTGTAACTTACCAAACACAACATAAAATTAATATCTTCTTATGTTTATATACTCTTGTGTATTTTTATCTTTATCTCATTTATATTGAGACAATAACTAAATACAACATTTTAGAATAATTTGTCCAAAATATAAATTTTAAAAATTTATTTTTTATTTTACTTTTATTTTAATTATATATGTATTAACTTGTAATAAAATTTGCACGTGAACCTTGGATATAAATTTAAATTTTTTTTAGCTTTAAATGAGAATATTTAAGTGATGCGGAGTGTATATTAGAGATTCGGACTAATTCTAAAGCAAATAAATAGTATGCAAATAATGAGAAAATTTTATTTATTTAAATTATAAAATTGGCTTGGAAACCATTATAACCACAAGAAATGCATGTAATTGTCAATGATACTTGCCAAAGCAGTGCCTTACAACTCCGCAAACACACAATAATAATTAAGAATTTTAATACATAAAGGGAAACATACAAAAGGAAATTATTGGAATGGAACCAATCATATTATAAAGAAAACATTTTGACACTTCTTTTTCTTATGTAAACAAAACAAAATGCGGAAACTTTGTTTCCCATGGATTTCTCGTATAATAATGTTGAAGACTGAAGTGCTTCATTCATTCTGTTATATCCATCACTTTATTTATTTGAAATATTCTTGAAACCCTACAAAATACAAACATATGAACACATATTATTAGTCAATCTGTCCCTGTCCAGGAAACAATAAAAAAAATTATTACTAATTAATTAATAAAAATTTAGAATTTATAATTTTAAATTTTAAATATTTTTATTGTACAAATTTGTTGTTGTCTAATTATTAGTTACTTTTTATTATTTCTTTAATATTACCGATTTTTATAACAAACTACTCCTAATAATATTGGTAGTATGACGTTTTAATAATAAATGTGACTTTGCATTTGTGACTTTTCAAACCAAATTACTCCGAATAAAAACGAGAAAAATATCTTGATTCCATTTAAGAGTATTAATGCACGCGATTTAAATTTTCTGGGTGAGATTTAAAGTGAAGAAAAGTATTATCTGATTAATAGCTCGCACGTTGCTGTGTAAAGAAAAATGAGTAGGGTCAATGCTTGGCGGCATATTAAAAATACAAAACTCTTTTTTTAAAGTTTAAAATGTTAAATAATAAAAATATAAATAATTATATATTTAATATGTATAAAATTATATTAAAATTTAAAATTTTAATT
>NC_029789.2:148364989-148368094 GCF_000816755.2 Arachis ipaensis | reverse complement strand
AGAAATCCATAATATACACTTTATTTTATTATTATTACTATCTTCCATAATATTTGGTTGCAGGAAAAAGGTGGAAGCTTACCACGTAGGATAATAGTTGTAAACTTCTATGCTAAATAAACCACCATCTAGTAGTGGTGGTATGGTGGAGGAGGTGAAGCATAGACGTAATGTGGTGGAGGTGGTGAATAAACTGGTGGAGGAGGAGACTTATATTTGTAAACTGGTGGTGGTGGAGATGAGTACTTGTAGGGCTTCTTTGGTGGAGGAGGAGGAGAAGAATAATGGTAGGGTGGTGGCGGTGGAGATGAGTACTTGTAGGGCTTCTTTGGTGGAGGAGGAGGAGAAGAATAATGGTAGGGTGGTGGCGGTGGAGATGAGTACTTGTAGGGCTTCTTTGGTGGTGGTGGAGGAGAAGAATAATGGTAGGGTGGTGGAGGAGGAGACTTGTACTTGTAAACTGGTGGTGGAGGAGATGGGTATTTGTAGGGTTTCTTTGGTGGTGGCGGCGGAGAAGAATAATGGTAGGGTGGTGGTGGTGGAGATGAGTATTTGTAGGGTGGTGGAGGAGAAGGATATTTGTAGGGTGGAGGTGGCGAGTGAACTGGAGGAGGCGGAGAGTGATAGTAATATGGTGGTGGCGGCGAGTGAACTGGAGGAGGAGGAGAGTGGTAATAGTAAGGCTTTTTAGGTGGTGGTGGTGGAGAAGAATAATGGTATGGTGGAGGAGGCGAGTGAACTGGAGGAGGCGGAGAGTGGTAGTAGTATGGTGGAGGTGGGGAGTGCACCGGTGGCGGCGGAGAGTGGTAGTAGTAAGGCTCTTTAGGTGGTGGTGGTGGAGATGAGTAGCGGTAGTTATTGGCTGAAATTTGAGATGGGAAGCAAAGAGATATAATTGCTAATACAAGAGTGAGTGTAGAGGCCATTAGGGACCCCATGTTTTTTAATCTTAATTAAGGGTTTGTGTATGCTTTAGCAAAGGCATTCCCACCCCCTTTATATAGTTTCTTTCATTCCCCAATTCACATTTGTGGTTGGTGTGTATATGATAATGATTTCATGTACTATACTACATTATATATATTATTTTTTCTTTCTAAAAGTCATATGAAACTAGCTTTGTCCATCTACCATGCATTATAAGACCTTGTATAAACGGATGAATATTTCTATTCTCTTAATTACTTGGCTTGACCTAACTTTTATGTATGTGAAAATTGAAGCAAAGTCTTAACTCATATATAAAAGCTTATATCTCTCAATGTTTCTATATTTTCTTTTCTTTGTACATTTCTCCAACTTAACCTTTGAGATTACTTTTAGGTTATTACTCTAATTAAGATAGACTCATAACCTTAAAACGATTAAAATATGGTGAAGATCACGTGTAATTATTTTTATATGAAGTTAAAATTTAAAAATTATTAAATAATAATTTAATCAAACTTATGAAATTATGTGACGAATCTTAAATATATATAAATTCAAATAGGCATACGTTTTACATCTGAATAAGGAAATGAAGTCGGCACTAAAGTTGTATCCAATTGAGTGTAGCATACTGACTTATCATAACTTCATTTATTTAGTATTAAGTCACAATGCAAATCACTAAATTACTAAATTACATGTATAATTTGACTATTAATCCTCTTGTGTTGGCAACGTGAAGAGCACACACCTTAACCAGTTGTTGTCCTGCATTACAACAATACAATTCTTAAATCAATTTGTCATATTAGATTTTACATAAATATAATCACATTTATATAGTATACATTATTTTACCAAATATTATTCATGATTTTATTATATTTTTTTTACGGTATCTTTTAGTTTGATAGAATAAATATTAATTCACTGCAAATTAGAATTTTATTTAAGAATTTGTTATTAGTCAATAAATTATTATATGTACAAAGAAAAATTCAAACTTTTGACATTTATTTAAACAAACTAGTAGGTAATAATTTTGACACTTCGTTATGTTACTATTTTTATTTCTTCATAAGATAATATAATAAGAAGTAGCTAGTCACCAACGAACCATTACTTTATTATTATCATATATTGGCCTTCGTACGTAAGCAATTATTTTTGTAATAATTAAAATGAACGCGCAAAGTCTTTTGTAAAATTATTATTATTAGGTATATCTAATCGATTTGTCGTTTTCCTCCTCTGTATTTTCTTCAACTCATTAGAGAATTTTGAAAAAGTGAAAACTGTAAGAAAGAGAACACGTACGGTTGCCTATGTTTACTTTCTCCTCTCATCTTTTAAATGTGTGGAACAACAATACGAATATAATCATGGACTTACATGGTAGCATTCAATGGTTTCAGATTGAGCATTCAATATTAACAAACTTCAACGAACTTGAATAGATTGAAATATTGAATAGTAATTTATTTGTGTTAAAAATATAATTATTATGTATT
Source organism: Arachis ipaensis (assembly GCF_000816755.2). NCBI lineage: Eukaryota > Viridiplantae > Streptophyta > Magnoliopsida > Fabales > Fabaceae > Arachis > Arachis ipaensis. The sequence continues at coordinate 148,365,653 of NC_029789.2, read as the reverse complement.
TTTATTTATTTATTATTTTTTTAAAATAATTCTATAATATAATAATAAAATTTTGTTTATTATTAATACTTTAACCAATTACAAAATATGTATGTGAAGAAAGCAGGTTCATGTATATCCACTATATATGTGTACATGGATTTTTAAAAAATGTAATAAACAATTCGTTGAGATCTTGTGCATTAACCATTAATTATTGCCTTTGAATTTTGACCCTAATAAAGGCTATACATGTACAACAAGCACAGGATGAGAATATATACTATCATTATTCAAATATATACAATAACATTTTTCTTTATTCATTAGTGTTTGTTTAGAGATTTTCCCACCAGCAACCATCTCACTTAAAGAAATTGAAATACTTTAATAAATTAATTTTGCAATAATTATGCTGCATTTATGCTTTTTACATGAGAGAGAGATGTATATGTATATGCTTATTATTAACTTGGAGGATCCTAAAAAGGAAAAGAGATGAGATGGGAAGCATATACGTATAGGGATCGCAACACCACCTGAATTCGCAGTTATTCATTCCATTTTTATTCGTTTGGAATAGGTAATTATCCGTTTCACATTGGGACAAATTTTTAACAGGGTAAATTTTTGGGCAGGGTCGGAACAGGACCAAATTTAAATAATATTCGTCCTTATTCACTTT
>NC_029789.2:148364450-148364944 GCF_000816755.2 Arachis ipaensis | reverse complement strand
GGTTTGGCAAGCTAAGCTTATGGATTTTGTTCTAGATCTACCCTCCAAAAGTAGGTCAAAGCTACAGAATGTTCCTTGGAATGGCAATGTGCCTAACCTAGCTAATAATACCTCCAAATTGAAGTGTATATATATATATATAGGAGAAGAATTGGTAGAGAATGTAAGAGGCAATACCAAAGCTATTACTTCTAGGTATAGTATTGGTGAAATAATGAAGTGTAAAATTATATATTATACAAAAATAAATATAATATAGATGTTAGTTCACAAGTTAAACTATTAGTTATGAGATAATGACATCTTCCTGGTCATTGTTTGATTAGTAGTTGCAGCATTCTAATTAATCATGGTTTGAAATTGTATTATCTGAGGTAATCTCAGTTAATGATGGATATATATCAGGAAGGTTCTATATATTGCTTGTTGGCCTGAGTAATATATATTTATATTTTTTATTATAGATTAATTTAAAATTTTATTACTGACGATTA
>NC_029789.2:148363813-148364308 GCF_000816755.2 Arachis ipaensis | reverse complement strand
AAAACCGTCAATAAACTATTTACGTTAATAATATTATTACATGCAAAATAATGTTAAATTAGTGCAAAAATTTACTAACAACAACCGACAATTTGACCATAATCTTAAACCTAAAAAAAAAATAATTTTAAGGCATCTTTGTGATTTATCAACTACTTTTTCCCATTTTAGACTTGCTGGATTCTTAGAAATATGTGCATTTTTTTCCATTTTAGGTGGAGCTTCTTATCAACGATCTAAAGAAAAAGTCATATATTTTGTCCAAGAATTGGAGCTGCTTCTATAGGAACTGAGATGCAACGACCTTGAGAGTCATTAGATAATTTAACCGATTTGACTAAATTTTCATCTAAAGGATCTCAGATATCAATTTCACGTGAAGTCGACTTCACCTGAGTTTTCACCTAGAAATTAACCAAGTTTATAATTGACCGCCACATAAAAATACTAATTTAATTTAATATTAAGAAAAAAACCAAAACCAATATTTTGTAG
>NC_029789.2:148353878-148361562 GCF_000816755.2 Arachis ipaensis | reverse complement strand
ATTAATAACTCAAATCTTTAATCGTTACTTGTTTATTGGTTATTGATTAAAAAAAGATTGATTTACTAATATAATCATTTATATTTGATCATCTCACCACAAACTGTAAATCAAAATTTTCTGATGCCTTGATGAATACTTTTCTTAACGAAATCTCTGCTTTTTGTTTTTACAAGCTAACAAGTAACCTTCAGACCTAGTGTGAAGTCTCACATCGACTAAAAAGAGGAATAAAGCATGTTTTATAAGAATGTAAAAGCTTCTCTTATATGAATATATTTTGATGGTTGAGTATAGAAATTTTCTTATCATTCCTATATTGTCATAATAAAATCATAAAACTCAGTGTGTCAAAAATCTATCTTTTTATTATTCTTGTCTATTTCTAGTTTTTCATATAATAGAGCCAATATTAATTCATCTAATAAGACAGTAGAACAAGTAAATGAATCACAGCCAGCTATAATTTCAAAGCGTGTTTTTATGTTATAAGATAAACAATCACAATGAAAATGAAAGTAATTATGTCTATAGTTATAATAATAAGTGAAAGTAACATATATAGTACTTATTATTAAGTTTCTAATTTGTTCTATCCTTAAACTAAACTTGAATTATTGGCCAATTTTCACAAATTCATCAATGTTAATAATTCTTACTTGTTCCAATGACAATATATTATATACCTATGATGCATAGACACTGATACAGATACGGGACACGATACGACACGACACGGGATACGTTGACACGCAAATTTTAAAATCTTATATGACACGGGGACACGCATACATATAAAATATAAAGTATTTTTTAATTAAATCGTAATGATATTTTGATATTTTATTGATATTAAAATATAAATTAAAATTTTTAATTATTTTTAATGTCTTATTTTAATTATATCAAGTATTTAAAATATTTTTTATTTTAATAAATAATAATATATAGTATTTCTAAACTCATTTCAAGAATACATGTTAAGAATAAGGCTAGACAAGTGTTGCTGACATGTGATGGTATTTAGGTGTATCTAGGTGTACTCGGAGAAGAATTTTATTTTTTTTATTAAGACACGGTTGAACACAGTAGACACATATATCAAACGAATATCGGTGAATGTCATATTCAAAATGTGTCCGACACGCGGACACACGACAACTCAACGAAATGTCCGTGCTTCGTAGTTATATACAGATCCAATATCCCAAATTCCAATTTCACAAACATGGTTAGTTGATGCCTCAAGTGATGATTATTTTATGGAATCCATGGATCTACTCGCAAGTGGTGCAATTCAATTGGATATTGAAAAGGGGCCATTTTTTTATATTAAAAAATAAGGTGTGATTTACATTAATATTATCATATTTTTGTGTAATACGTGAATATAAAAGATAGAAGATAGTTAGTATAAATAAAAATTGTGAATATCAATTTTAAAAATGACAAAAAATCACAAAAATCGTGGATAATGATTTTCAGAAAATTTCTTTTTAAAAAAATCGTTACTATAAGGAAGAATTTCTAAAATGTAAATTGTTAGTCACATATTCAATTTTATAAAAATGGTTAGTAATAATTTTTTTTTAACTGATTCAAACTTCAGTAATCATTAATCGCATTTTCTGATTAACGTAAATTTTAACATCCTAACAACATATTATACTATTTTATTATAATATAGACGTATTACACCATTCCAACTTTTATATTGAAGTTAATTTAGTGAAAAACCCATAAACTATGTATACACAATTCAATAATTATTTTTAAGAATCTCAGTTTCCTTTTATTTTATATTTTGTTACTGTTGTAATCAATCAAAATGTCAATGTTTCTTGGTATGATTGATTTGGGTAGTTAGCATATTAATTTGGAATTTGTATTGTCTAAAGAGAGATTCCAAAAGAGAGGACACAGTTATAGTTTGAGACATTACTGAAATATTGGTCATTATTGGCTTTTACGTCAAACGTTAAGGAATGGAGTTCGTCGATTTATGAGGATAGGTTCGTATAATATACTCAATTCCAAGAATATATATATTTTTTCCAACTTATTAGAGTACGTTATTCTATAAGTAGGGGTGTATATAAGATGTCACCTATTTATTAGGCGATTAATTTATGTATAACATAAGAATAAAAGTAGTAGATAAAGTAAAAATATAATTAAGTTGGATTTTTCTAATAATTAATTTATTTATTCGTTTAATTAAATGTTGAGGGTTTGAATTTTATTTTGTATATGCAGCAATTTATTAACCAATAATAAACTATGCAGTTTATTTGTGGTGTTATAAATTACTATAATCTTTTTAGTAATTACGTCAAGATGTAATATAATTTTTTTTTAAAAAAATTCAAACTCAATTCTAAATTAATCTAAAAATAAAAATTGAGCATATATAATTAAGTGCTCTTCAAAACCTAAAGTCATAGCATATGTACGGTAAGTATAATTAACATTCAAGATATTTATCCAACTTCTAAATACATGGCCGGCCAAAGAGTATATAGTCTTGGTGATTATTCTTTTACTGGTTTCATAGTTTTTTGAAATTTTATCATAAATTATTAGCTGGACATCATGATAATATAATCTACCAACTTGATATTGCGTGTGACTTATTATTTGTGTTATTTTTTATATTGTCCAATCATCACCAACGACGGAAATCAGCCCAAGTCAAATTCTCTAGCATAAAATCATCGCTCATTTTCAACATGTCGTTAATGTATTAGGACCGATTATATCATCAATCATATAATCTTTAACTAAAATATTAGTTGATTATTTTATTAGTTTTTATAATTTTATTAAATTTATAATTAAATTTTTATATTTTTTAATTAAATTTTTATATTATTTTTCAGTTTTATAATTAAATTTTATTAGTATAAAAATATTAAAATTAAATAAATATTTTTTTTGTATATATATGCTCCTGTTGTAGGTAAAAAATGGAGAGGTACAAGTTGATAAGAGTATAAGACTTGAATTTGTTATATATTAAGTTGAGCAACTCTTTTATTTATGATTTTTAGAGTTATAGAAAATTGTTTCACATCAGCTACCGACACAGAAATGATAGCATGGGAGTCGATGCAAATTCTAGTGCATACACCATCAGAATTCATGATATTTCATAATATTGTTCATAAATATACAAAGTGTTGTGAGCTACTTGAGGTTCGTATTTTGTTAATTAAGTTGTAAATTCATTAAATTTAGTATTATATAATACACTAGCTATTATATGTAGATATGATACAAGCAATATTTAGTTTAATAAATTTTATGCTCTAGATGTTCATGTATGTGTTAACTTGAGTATATTAGAAGCAGTGCATTGTTATATGCAGGGACGATCCATAACTAGTATTATGGGGGCAATAATATATATATAATATTAAAAAATTATGCAAAAAATTATATAATGTAAAATGCATTATAAAAATATATTGATAGAGAATATATTTTAAAGTACAAAAAATATATATGTACTTTTTATTAACAAAGTGGTCGATTCCTCATTTCATAAAATTCATCGATAATAGAATTTGTGTCAAATTTTTCTGCAATTTTCTTTTCAATATAATTAAAAGATAATTAATAAGAAATTTATCTTTCATTTTGTTTCTGAATTATTCTTCACAATATTCATAGCTGAAAAAGAACTCTCAGTTGTAGGAGTTGAAACAGAGAAAATTAATACCAAATAAATCAAGAAGGACGCTCACAAGAAGAAAAAAATCTACTTTATGGGAATTGAAAAATTTTATTTAATTAAAAAATATTAGTAAAAAATCGGAGCCACAAAATTAAAAGAAGAAGAAAAATTAAGTCATAAAAGCAAAAGCAATTACTAATAATTCGTAATGTGGGCCTAAATTTAAATATAAGTCATTTTCCAATTACTAGTAATTCTTATCTCTTAAACTAATTTTTTTTGTTTTTTTTTTCCGTACTTCCGATATAATATTAGCTAAATAGCGACACATTGTATCTATTGATAGTCATAATTTTCTTTACTCTATACTTCTTCTTTTTTTCCACGCATGAGAATAATTAAGTCATTGCTAGCTATTTTAAAAGTTTTAATATTTATATACAACTACACAATTGAATATTTGTACACGTCTAAATCAATTTAAACATAAAAAGAATAATTAAAATGTTAAAAAAAAAATATCAAAAATAAAAAATAACAAAATGAATATATATATACTTGTAGGAAAATTTGGTGTAAAAGCAATATTTCTCCAGAGTCAAAGTAGTTTAGAACCATATTCATAATTTCATAGTAGCTAGCATCAAAGTCTTTAGTATTTGGTCACTTTTGTTGGTTCCTGAATTGGGACAGTTTCCAAACATAACCCCAAAAAAGGTGGGTGTTTAATTGTGAACACTAGAGCTATTCAACACTGACTTTTGCTCCATGCTGAGGTATTGTTTGGGTTTGTGGAACCCACTACTCAATTGTTGTGAGGTCCCTCTCTATCTTCCAAAGTTCCAATATTATTTTTCTCCATAAACAAAAAAAAATATATTTGAATTATTTTAGAAAAAATAAGATATTTTTATTTTTAAAATTTAATAATTTTTTGCTAAGTATATATTTTTTATGAATTTTTTTTGTCAAAAACTAACAATCCTTTTAAAAAATTACAAAAAAATATATACTTAGTGAAAAATCACCAATTTTTAACAATAATAACATCTTATTTTTCTAATCACTGTTTGTAAAAAATTACATCAAAATTTAATTTTTAAAATATTTTTTAAAAATATATATTTAATATTGGACATTTTTATCGTATTTTTAACTAATTTGAAAACATTTTTATCAACACTAAAATAATTTGGTGTATTTTTGGTGGACCCTATTTTTCCACTTCCTCCATGCATAATAGAAATAAATTACGAATCCAAGGATTTAATTTTCCTCGTATGCCTAAAGTCCACTTTAATGATGTTGATGATTCCTCCAATCCAAACCCAATTCATAAAAATTTATTAGGAACTAGCTTTAATAATTATAATTAACCAAGTAATATTGTTAAGTTTGGGGGGATTTTTAGTGTTAAATAATCTTTTGTGTGTGTGTATATATATTATACATGTATGTGTTGTAATATCTGTTTCATTCATTTATTAAATATACTGAGCCTTATTCAATTAGCCATGCAAAATACTTACTTTAATTTTTCCTTAGTCAATATTATATTTATATGCGATAGCTCTCTATTATTGGGAGTGCCAGCAACATGCAAATATATGTTAGTTGGAAAAAAAAAATCATTATATATCATTTAAAAATTCGTACAATTACCTGTTCAAATTTTTTTAATGAAGATTATGGTAATGATATTAATAAATATATAAGTTGATATCTGATATCCTAACCACAATAGATTATGTATTAATTAAATTAAGCTCAAACTGTGCTTAAATTCACTAAGATAGAGCTAAAAGAAGAATATTACAAGCTAACTTGGATTAATTAAGTAGTTAATGACAAATTCTTAAATAAAATTTAGATATATAATAAATTAAAGTGAAAACTCAGGTGCGATCAACTTCACATAAAGTCAACTGCACCTGAGTTTTCACCATAAATTAATCCTTAATTTATTTGATTTTAGAAAATACCGTATGCAACAAAAAAAAAATTATATTATTGCATAACTACAAATAGTAAATATAACTACTCTCTGATCTTAGTGACCTAATAAAGCAATTTAGATTTTAACCAAATTCCATTATGCTTGCACGCAACTTTCTTGATTATTATAGTTAAATGCAAAATAATCAAGTTAGGCCCATAATTTTGAAGATGCGCCATGCAAAAAGAAAATAATAACAAATAAAAGTTAATTCCCATTTTGACAACAATGCTTTTGAACATGGCAGTAACTCATAAACTAAATGGATTCATTTTCTCCATTCCTTCATATGGTGCATCCCCCAACTCTATTCTAAGAAAACATATATTTTTCTTAGACCAAAAAGGACATAATTAATTAATTAATTTGTCTACAAAGTAATAACCATATTTAGAGAGCAATTGCTTTTTTTTCTTTATTTGCTAATAATTCTATGGTTATCCATTATCCAAGTTCCAGTGGTTCTTACACATGAAAACAAATGGCTAGCTCAATTTTTGCAGTGTCCTAATATCTTGGATTCAAAAGGATAGAGCTATGATGCACAGACACTGACACCGACACGGGACACGTTGACACACGAATTTTAAAATTTTATAAGACACAGGGACACGCATACATATAAAATATAAAGTATTTTTTAGATAAATCATAATGGTATTTTGGTATTTATAATAATATATACTATATCTAAATTTATTTCAAAAATATATGTTAAGAATAAGATTGGACACGCTGACACGTGATGATATTTAGGTGTGTTCAAACATGTCCGGTAAAAAAATTTTTATTTTTTATTAAGACACGGTTTGGACACAACAAACACGCGTGTCGGACGAGTGTCGGTGAGTATCGTGTCCAAAATGTGTCCGACACGCAGCAAACACGGTAACTCAGTAAAATGTCCGTGCTTCACAGGGATAGAGTAAAGAATCCTCATCAACTTGTAGAAAATGATAAAAACAACAGGACAATAAAGAACCCCACACGCTTATAGTTTGTAGTTTTTTTAACGAATAAGAACAAACCACTGTCTTAGTTGTGGCTAAGATTAATTTAGAACACTAAGCATATTATTAGATATGTAATTTCTATAGAGGGAGGAGTCCAAACCATAGTTTGAAATATATAAATTGAGTTTCATACTCATTTTAATGTGTAACAACTTCAAAGGTTACTTTCTTGTTAGACCAAACTATGGTTTAGAAAGTATAAATGAAGCGCACCATTGCAAAACTAAAGTTTTCTTTGTATCCTTTTCTTTCTTTTTCTTTTTATTCTATTTGAAAATTTTTATTTGTTTGTATATGGGAAATTAAAATATGATTCAATAACGAAAATAAAAGGGGAAAAAAAAAAATTCGCTCACCTACTGCAAAATGACACCAAAATAAAGGTTGATAGAGATTGGCCAGCACTAATAGAATTTCAATCACTAGGAGTTGAAATAAATAATCCATCCATTAAGTTATTTTATTTTTTAAATTAATTATTTTGGTACTACTCCCAATAATACGGTATCATGTAGCTTTCACAAGAATTTCAGCCCTGCCTCTATGTGTAATGCAAGACGTAACATTTTTTATTTGGCCACCACTGATATAAACAAGGCAAATATAATTTTTTCTAAAGTTGTTTATCTTGGCTACAGTTAAAAAATATTCTCTAAAAATTATGGGTTAATAATAAAAACGTAAACTACGAATAAAATTGAATCAACAAGGAAATCAAAAGATCTAAGAAAAAAAATAATTAAATTAGCCAAACTAATAGACAAAAAATTAATAATTTTAACTAATATTAATTTGAATAACACTTAATTTCTTAAATCAATATAAAATCATTTTTTTCCGAAATTTCAATTTTACAATAAGTTTGATTTAAAAAATTCAAAAATAAAATAAGAATTGCTATACTAAAAATGGAATAATTAGCAATAAGAATTGGTAGATTAAAATATAAATCTTCGAAAATAAAAAAATTGTTAAAAGAATTATAAAATTATAAAAAAA
>NC_029789.2:148287549-148353703 GCF_000816755.2 Arachis ipaensis | reverse complement strand
GTTTAAATCGTCAACTATCAACCGCATGAAATGAGAGATTGTGAGAGTCATATATTTATTAAAGTAGTTTGTTGGTTATTTATTGTTATTATAATAAAAATTAAAGATAAAAATATTACAGACTCAAAATTTAAATTTAAATTTAAATTTTTAATCATATTTAACCATTAAAAAATAAATAAATAAATAACTATTGTATTAAAAATAAAATAATTTAAAGTATATTTAGTAGATAATAAACAGTAGAATGGAAAAAAATATTCTTAAGATTAAAAAAAGTTAAAAGACAATCTAAACAATAATAACCAAGCTGAATTTTTAAAATTTAAAATTTTAATGTGCGCTTAACCTGAAGTAGTTTTTGGCGGAAAGTTAAAGTAATCACTAATCACGGACAAATTCCAATATAACTTCCCATCATTCACGTTGTCTTTTAACTCCTATTTTTGTGCAGCACCTGAAGACACTTTCTTTAACCACACTATATGAACCCTATCATATGAAGGTATCTTCCAAACTCAAAATACTGAATTTTTTTTCTTTCTTAATTAGCAGATTTTTTCGTGGAGCAAAAACCTAATAACTTAGGAGAGACCTTTTAGCAGAACTATGATAACCACAGGTCAACAACAATGAAGAATTTGCAGAAGATTTGGACGAAATAAGTTTCAAGCAACTACACCTACCAGAAAAGATTATAATGACCCTTTAGCCGTGAATATCAAAGGTATATGAAATTTTAATTTTTTTACGTAATTTTTTGAGTTCTAATATTTAATTTATTTTTTTTATTCAATTTTGTATTCAGTTGTAGACACTTCTACAGGAGAAATCACAACTGTCAAAAGGACAACAATTCAAGTTTGGCATTTGAAGAATGATGAAAAAGACATTATGAAACTTGATGGGCATGGACAAAGTCGAGATAATGACGCAAATTTATTGGTAGGTTTCTGGGTGTAATGGCCAGTGGAGCAATGTTGTAAATTGGAAAAGTCTTTGGTGCTGAAAATGTAGACGTGTAATAAATTTAGAAGCTGGTTGAAACTTCAGAGAAAAAGCTATGGATATGAAGAAACCAATGCAAGATTCAGTTGGCAGCTTCTGTATAAATTTTTGTTATCAAAATACAGTCCAGTGATATGCCAGACATTTAATTTGTGTATTTAATAAGTAATAGTTGAAATTTTAAATACATTTATTCTAGAAGGGATTAGAATTTATTTTATTTATGTTAAAAAAAATTTATTTCTTATTATATATAAGTTTAGACTTGTATTATTATTATTATTCTTATTATTATTATTATTATTATTATTATTATTATTATTATTATTATTATTATTATTATTATTATTATTATTATTATTATTATTATTATTATTATTATTATTATTATTATTATTATTATTATTATTATTATTATTATTATTATTATGAAAAAATGTTAGATATTATATATTTAAAAAGTTTGATTTTTGTTATTAATGTTATATATATAAATATAATTTTAATTTAATAAAATTGTTCAATTAGAGCAAATTAGCTCAAATTAGCCACTGATTGTATGTGAAAAATAGAGTGAGTTAGCCACAAAACAGTGTGATTAAATAATCCAACGTTAGCCACAAAAAAAATTGTGGCTAAAAAACCCGGCCTGCACAAATTATTTAGCCACGGCATTATACGTGGACAATGATATATAAATTGTGGCTCTTTGAAGGTCTCCATGATGTTTAAAACTGTGGCTAATAACGTTAAAATCGTGGCAAATTGAAAATGCAACCCCCGATTAGCCACAAATATTCTTTCGTGGCCAATGTATGATTGCTACGGTTATCTTAGAGTTTAGCTACGATTTTTTTTGTGGCTAAACCCCTTATTTCTTGTAGTGTCAAACCTAAAGTAACCATTTCAAGAATATAGCTATTAAATTTGACTATTGTTTCAATGGATGAAATTTACCGTCTTTATTTAAAGACGTTTTAAATGTCTTTGCCTTCGTTTTTTTGCAAGGATCTAAGCTTATTACTTTTAAATAATAAATAGTAAGTTGAAACAAGAATAAGTATCCCTATTTTAAATTTTAATGTAACTTTTATGCTGTGAAAACATAGCATTGGGTTAAACTTTCCTCTAATAATGAACCAACACAAATAATTGAAATTCAATGAACTGAAATGGTGTACTGGATATGTTTCAATTATATAATTTACAGTAAATTGAATTTTTCTTAGATTGTTTATAGTGAGAAACATCAATGGAGATAACATCCATAGAAAAAAAGTTTTGTTCCAATTGTTTTCTATGTACCCAATAAAAAAATATAAGATTCAATTGGCTATAGTATACCATTTTAGTTCATTTCTACAAGATGTACAAGCGAAATCAAATGAACTTTTAAACTTGTGGTTGAAATAATATAATTGAAGGTCATGTAAATACTTCAACTACTCTCATATTTACTCAAATTTTATTGAGTATTTGAACATAACTTCTTAGGCAGGTTGAGAAGTGGTGACATTTTGTTGAAAAATAAAATAAAATAATAAGCTCTAAGTGAAAAATTTCATTAATACATGGTTTTAGTACCATGTATGTCTAGTCTAACACAATGCTCATCTTTAAAGCTTTTTATTAAGTAAGAAATATTATCATCCTTGTTAATTGAACAAATCTTAACTCTTTATTTATTACATTTAAATAATATTTTTTTTTTAGTTTTTATTTTTTATCTTTAATAACAAATTACTTTTTAAAGATGATTTGGTTAAGGTTCAGGTTCAGGGTGGTGCTGCAAATGATGATGATAATGATGATTTGAGAAAAGATGATGTTAAAGTTGAGAAATTTAGTGGTAAGGATGGGATTAGATGGAGTTCAAATTTCATTAAATAGTAAATCACGAATTAAGAAAGCAAACAGTAAACTTGGTGTGAGAAGTATGTGAGAGAACAGTTAAGGTTTTAGAGATATTTATTTTCTGGATTAATATTTCTTACCAACTATTTTAATCATGCGAGATTCAATTCATGGCAAACTGTAATTGACTAAACTCTAATTCCTTAGAGATTTAGTCTCCTCTAACCTAATCAACTGCTAATTCCTTAGGCAATAAGCTTTCCAATCGTTACTGTCTTCCTGGCGCTAAATGTCAGGCTCGGCGTTTAGCGCCCTACAAGGTAGTGAGCTCGCACACGTTACGAGGCACCTAGCGCTAAATGCCCAGGTTTGCGTTTAGTGTTAGCTTGACAGAATGACTGCACGCATTTCAAATTGATTGGGCGCTAAACAGAATCAAAATTCTTCTCTTTTCTTCTGCACAGACTCTGTCAAACTGATCCAAAATTTGCCTAAAATAATCAAAACAATAGAACTACTCAGCATCCAAATAGGCTTCAAACACTAAAATCTCAATAAAACTCAATATATTCATATCTAAAATAATAAGAAAATAAAGAAAAGATGCTCACGCATCATTACCCTCGCAGTCCCTCTCTCACTAACTCACCCCTGTCTCTATTTAGTTTCACACTAAATTTTAAATCTGCATCCCATACAGAGAACCTTACATCAAATAAAGACAGTAAATTTTTATGGACTAACAACTACTTGAATGCAAATACCATCCATATAAGTGTTGGTGGGTCTCTAACTCAAATGGGACCCACAAGCTAAAAAAAGAATAAAAAAAGTGGCAAAAGTCACTGTAAGAATAAAAAGAAAAAGTGGAGAGAGAGAATGTGTGTAAAATGTCTCATTTGAAAGAAAGAAAAGAAACAGTGACGGAGTGGAGAGCTTCGACAAGAAGAGAAGAAGAAAAGGAGAAAAATGGTGGTGTCATTTTGATCTTATTGATATGGTAAATTTGCTCTATTTCTTATAAAATTTTAGTATGTTATGCCTGGTGTAGAGAAGAATATTAGGATATAACTTGCTAGTTGTATTGTCTTTTTTTTTGTCTCATTTGAGATACTCACTTTTGTGGAGGGTTTATGTTGATTCCATCAGTTTTATGATGTATTTTGTTGATTGTTGAGATGCCCTAGTGCTATTAGAAATACTGATTGTGTACCCATTATTTTAATAGTGGAAGATTTTACTGGACTAGGTCCTGTGGGTTTTTCGTCCGGCTTTTGGGGGGGGTTTCCATGATAAAAATTCTGGTGTTTGATTATTTAATTTCTGCCATTATATTTGCTACTTGGAGTATCTTTGGTGTTGCTTCTTTAATCACACAGGTTATGCAAAAATTATTTTTGGTGCTTTCGCTGTTAGACAAGTTCTAGTTTGAACCTTAATTTTTCCAACAATGTGGTATCCAGAGCTTTAGTTGTTTATTTCTATGTTAATTAAATGGAGGAAAATACTCATGGGCCAAATATGGTCAAATGGAATTCCAAAAATTACTCGATTTGGAAGACCCTCATGGAAGATATGTTATATAACAAGGACTTGTATGGTCCTACGGAGGGGGCATAAATCCATAGGTACTAAACACGAGAGAAAAATGTGCAAAATAAAGCATTCTTGATTAGGAAGCTTGTTAATATGAAGTATATTGAAGGTAAATCAATGTCGAAGCACTCGAGTATTTTTCAGGAGATGGTGAACCAATTGAAAAATAATGAAATCACTTCAAATCATGAGTTGAAAGCCTTGTTCTTGTTGTTGTTGAGTTCTTTGCCTAATAGTTAGAAAGTTTTGGTTGTGAGATTAACTAATTCAGCTCTAAAAGGAAAGTTAACGTTAGCAATGGTTAAAGAGAGCATGTTGAATGAATAAGTCAGAAGAAGATAGCGAAGTTTGATTAATGTCTCCTCCCAGTCAAAAGCACTTGTTTCAGAGTCACGGGAGAGAAGACAAAGTAGAAAACCTCAGACAGTTCTGACAGGTCAAACAGTCAAAGCAAGTCAAGAGGAAAGTACAAGCCAATAAAGGAATTCATTTGTCACCATGGTGGCAAGTCGGGGCATATCAAGAGGTATTATATGTTCTTGAAAAGAAAACAATCAAGGAAAAGAAGCAAAGACAGAGGTAAAGATAATAAAGAAACTGCTGTTATTGTTTATGAAGATATTATGATCACATATGATGAAAACTATGTTAATCCAGTCTGTGATGATTCCACTTGGATTTATGGATTCTGGTGCCTCATGTCATGTCACTCTGAGGCACAAATTTTTTACTTTTTATACTGTTGGAAATTTTGACAAGATCAAATTGGGAGATAAAGGGGTGTGTGATATCATTAGTATGGGTGATGTGTGGCTTGAAACCAACATGGGATGCAAGTTGTAGTTGAAGAATGTTAGGCATGTGCCAGATATGCAGTTCAATCTGATTTTAGTAAAGGCATCGGATCAAGAGGGTTATTGCACTTCTTTTGGTAGTCGAAAATGCAAGATTACTAAAGGGGCTCTCATTGTTGCTAAAGAAGACAATAGTCTTACTACTCTCTACCGGTTACAAGCAAAGTTGTGCAAAGAAGAGGTAAATGTAGCTGATGATTTCTCTTCTGATTTGTGGCATATATGTCTTGGTCACTTGACCGAGAAAGGACTAAGCGTCTTAGCCAAGAAGCACTCACTTCCAGTGAAAGCTACAACTTTAAATACTTGTACCCATTATTTTGTAGAAAGCATGCTAGAGTATCATTTCATAGTTCTGGGTCTCATTGGAGATCACATGTTCTAGATTTAGTTCACACTGATATTTGCTCTATGAATGCTAAGACACTAGGCGGTGCATCATACTTTGTAAATTTTATTGATGATTATTCTCGAAAAGTATGGGCTTTTATTTTGAAATCTAAAGACCAGGTGCTCGGTATCTTCAAACACTTCCATACAAGTGTTGAAAGAGAAACAGGAAGAAAATTGAAATGTGTTCGAGCTATAGGAGTCCATTTGAAGAGTATTATAAAGGACATGGGATCAAGTTTGATAAGATGGTTCCTAAGACTCCTCAATATAAAGGAGTTGCAAAGAGAATAAATCGCACTATTAATGATAGAATCAGCTGTATGATCTCTCATGTAAAGTTGCCTAAATTCTTTTGGGGTGAAGCGATGAGGACTGTAGTAGATTTGATCAACCTTTCTCCTTCAGTTCCACTAAATGGTGATGTTCTATAGAAAGTTTGGAGAGAAAAAGATATCTCCTATAGTCACTTGCGATTGTTCGGCTGCAGGGCTTTTGTTCACATTCTAAGAGATGAAAGGTCCAAACTTGATGGGAAGTCAAAGCAGTGTATCTTCATGGGTTACGGTCATGAAGACTTTGGTTACAGATTATGGGATCCGGTGAGCAATAAAATAAGAGATGTGATTTTTCTTGAAGACAAAACTATTGAAGATCTTCAGAAGACAGATAAGCCAACAATAACTGTTAGACATTCTGCTGATGATGAACCTAGTCCTTCTACTAGACCTCCTGTTGATGGAAAAGATGTACAAATTAATAATGATGGTGATGATTTGCATGATGAACCTACACCTCAATCTGAGGTGCCAGATGTAGAAGTTCCACCAGATGTTGAAGTTCCACTTGTACTACCAGTTAAGCCTGAATTGAAAAGATCTAATAGAGACCTCATCCTTTTCAGAAATGCTCTCTACATGAGTATGTGATGTACAATGAGACTTGGGAACTAGAGAGATACCAGGAAGCTATGTCTGATGAGCATAAAGAAGATTGGTTGAAGGCCATGCAAGAAGAAATAAAATCCTTGCATGAGAATCATACGTTTGAATTTGTGAAGTTGCCGAGTGATAAGAGAGCATTCAAGAATAAATGGGTGTTCAAATTGAAAGTGGATTAAAATGTCTCACAGCCAAGGTACAAAGCTCGGTTGGTTGTGAAATGTCTCACAACAGAAGAAAGGTATTAATTTTGAAGAGATTTTCTCTCTAATTGTGAAGATGTTTTCTATTCGAGTTGTGCTTGGATTAGCGGCTAGTTTGAATTTAGAGGTTGAGCAACTTGATGTGAAGACTGTGTTCTTTCACGGTGACAAAGATAAAGAAATTTATATGGAGCAACCAGAGAGTTTTGAGATTAAAGAAAAGGAGTACCTTGTATGCAAGTTGAAGAAGAGCTTATATGGGCTGAAGCAAGCACCAAGGCAGTGGTACACGAAGTTTGATTCCTTCATGGAAGGTCATGGGTATAGTAAGACTTCTTTTGATCATTGTGAATATGTCAAGAAATTTTTTGATAGTGATTTTATAATTCTCTTGCTTTATGTTGATGGCATGTTTATTGTTGGTCATGACACTAAGAAGATTGAAAGTCTTAAGAAAGATTTGAATAAATTCTTTGCTACGAAGGATTTGGGTCCTGCAAAGAAAATTCTTGGCATGAGTATCACTCGTGACAGGAAGAATGGAAAACTGTAGTTGTCGCAACATAAGTATATTAAGAAGGTTTTAGAGAGGTTTAGCACGAGTAATTCCAAATCTGTTAGTACTTCACTTGCTAGTCATTTCAAGCTGAGTTCGCGGCAATGTCCTACAAGTGAGAAAGAGAAAGCAGAAATGAAGAAGATTAGATATGCATCTACAGTTGGTAGTTTGATGTATGCTATGGTTTGCACCAGGCAGGATATTGCTCATGTCGTTGGAGTTGTTAGTCAGTTTTTCTTTAAACTTGGAAAGGAACACTAGCAAGCAACGAAATGGATTTTTAGATACCTTAATGGTACTTCCAGAGTTTGTTTATACTTTGGGAGTAGCCAACCTGTGTTGGATGGTTACACGGATGCGGATATGACTGGAGATCTTAATTCAAGAAAGTCTACTTCTGGTTATATGATGACTTTTGCAAGGGGAGCTGTGTCGTGACAATCTCAACTTTAGAAATGTGTTGCTTTGTCTACTACGAAGGAAGAATACATTGCTGTTGTTGAAGCTTCTAAGAAACTCTTGTGCATGAAGAAATTTTTACAAGAGTTAAGCATCAAGAGAAGTTTGTGTTATTTTGTGACAGTCAAAATGCTATCCATATCAACAAGAATCCGACGTTTCATTTTAGATCGAAACACATAGAGGTGAGGTATCATTGGATACATCAAGCGCTTGAGATGAAGTCATATGCACTTGAGAAGATCCATACTGATGATAATGGTTCAGATATGATGACTAAGAGTTTACCTGCAGTGAAGTTTGATTATTCAAAAAGAAGACGGGTTTGGTGGACTAGCCTATTCTCACTTGAGTCGATGAGGGGAAGATTTGTTGGTGGGTCTCCAACTCAAGTGGGACCCACAAGCCAAAAGAATAAAAAGAAAAAAAAGTGGCAAAATCTACATTAAGAATAAAAAAAGTAGAGAGAGAGAGTATCTAAAGTGTCTCTCATTTAAAAAAAAAGAAAAGAAACAGTGAGGGAGAAGAGAGAGCCTCGACAAGAAGAGAAAAAGAAAAAGAAAAAAATGATGGTGCCATTTTGATCTCATTGATCTGGTAAACTTGCTCTATTTCTTATGAAATTTTAGTATGTTATTCCTGGTTTAGAGATGAACATTAGGATATAACTTGCTAGTTGTATTATCTTTTCCTTTGTCTGATTTGAGATACCCATTTTTATGGAGATTTATGTTGATTCTATCAGTTTTGATAATGTATTTTGTTTATTGTTGAGATGCTCTAGTGCTACTAGGAAGACGGATTATGTACCTATTATTTTGATAGTGAAAGATTTTACTAGACTAGGTCCGTGAGTTTTTTGTCCCTCTTTTGGGAGTTTTCCCACAATAAAAATTCTGGTGTTTGATTATTTAATTTCTGCCATTATATTTTCTGTTTAGAATATCTTTGGTATTGCCTATTTAATCGCACAGGTTGTGGAAAAATTATTTTTGGTACTTCCGCTGTTAGATAGATTTTTGTCTGAACCTCAATTTTTCCAACAACAAGCAACCACAAAATCTCGAAACATTTATGCAGTTTCTGCAAGTACTACTCTACAACAGTCCACTAATAACATCAACACTATCACAACACACATACAACTGGATTGAACTTAGAACATTATGCAAGAATAAAACTGATATCAAATTTGAATTGTCGAAGAGTATTATTATGAGGATCCATAAGAATTTTTCTAAAAATCAGCTTTTAACAAAACACTAACATATCCCATAATCACCAAATCACTCTTTTACATAAAAATTGATACTTTAAGTAAATATCTATACTTAATCATTAAAATTCAGAAAAAGGCAACTAATAAGACCATATTCCGAACCAAATTCAAGTATTTAAGAAGAAGAAGAAGAAGAAGAAGCAGTAGGGTGGTGCAGCAAGAATAGAGAATGGTTGTGGACGTGACAGTGGGGTGGTGCAGCGAGAACAGAGAATGGTGGTGGATGTTGGCTATGATGGTGACCAAAAACGATGGATAGGAGAAGAGAGAAGAGAGTTGGTCTGGTGGTGTTCTGGTTCATGAAGAGGAGAGGAAAAAAAAAAGAGAATGAGAGGAGGCGTTTTGTCCCTTTCAATAGTTCTTTAACACATGTTGAGTTAACATTATACATAGGTAAAATCTGTCCCACAACTAGAAAATGGATTAATACAGACAAATTTACAGACATATTTAGTCTTTATTACAGACAGATTTTTTGTTACCGACGGATTTTGTCCCTCTGTAAAAGTCTCGTCGAAAATTATTTACCGACGGATTTTCCCTCTGTAAATTCTCCATCCATTTCCCTGGGACGTCGAACTTTTCGATGGATTTTCCGTCGGTAATTACAGACGAATTTTTCGACGAATTTTTCGTCGATAATTACAGACAGATTTTCCGACAGATTTTTTGTCGGTAATTATAGACGGATTTTCCGTCTGTAATTACAGACGAATTTCCGACAGATTTTTCGTCTGTAATTTAAACCTTGGAAAATCATCTCACACTCTGAACACTCTGAATATAGACAGAAAATTCGTCTGTAAATCCGTCAGTAAGGTAAAATAATTTTTTTTTTAGATTTTTTCATTGCAAAATAAACTTGTTTTCATACAAAATAAATATAAATTTAATACAAATTTTTATCTAATTTTTATTTGAATATTTATATTATTTCAAATAATAAACAAATTCATCGTATTATCAAACTAAAAGAAAAGTACTATAAACAAGCAAGTCAATATAATTCAAAACACAAAGTATATTGATACATCAACTATAATAATAAGTAACAACCATACATCAACAAAGTGTATTGATACATCAACTATAATTCAAAACAAATACTATTGAAAAAAAGAAAACCTGTAAAATCTATACTGTGGCATACACTAAAGGTGTATACAACAATCTGCTCTTGTAGCTAACCACTTTAATATAAACATAAACCTAGTCTAAAATTAGGGCCAAACCAAGTTAAAGTTGTTCAATTCTTCTAAGATCCATTAATGTTTTCTCTTTCTCCTGGTGGCTTGTTCTGCCATTAATCATGTGCATCTTCTATCTATTTATTTGCTTTGCCGACTTGAATTGCTTGCCTAATTGTATAACATGATTATTTGCTTCTTGAATTTCTTGATATACATGTTATACTTGTGTTTTACTTGCATTGTTATTACTTGTGTTTTCTATTGGGATTGAGGAGGTTTGTAAGGCGGTGGCGATGGGATCGCATGGCGGTTAGGCTGGCGAAGGCTGTGGAACAGTGGAGAATTGCTAGATTAGAAATCCCTTAAGATAGTTTACCTCGTTTCATAAAGGTTTTTAAAATTATGGTTTTAATTTTAGTTATGCTTTAAGTTGAATCTTGAACAACTGCGTAAGCCAAACAATTTTCAATTAAAAATCATAATCCATTTGTAGGAGATAAACATATTATAAAAAGAGAAAATGTTTCCATGCCTTAGATGAAAGTTTGTGCTTACTCATCAACATTGTGCTGATTGTTAATCTGTAATATAAAATGCAGCAATCAAAGTGAGCTTCCTAAACCTTTACACCAACGCATAAATGTATTTCATATATCAAACTTGAAATAGAAGCATCGGTTAACGAATTAGCATACCAACTGCCAACTGCAAAAAAAAGAGAGGAAAAAGAATATATATGTAGAACAAAAACTGAAATAGTGACAATAAAATAAGAATGAATAAAGTAATTAGTCAATAGAAAATATAGAGGAAGCATATAAAGATACTCCGAAATGCAAGTGCATAGAATCTTTAATATTACCTGTTTCACTTGATCATAGCTGGCTAGTTCAGCAGCATTAATGATAGCACTTCTTGCTATATTGGAGACAATCCCAGTCCAAAGAGCTCCAACTCCTTCCTGAGTCTGTTGGATGAAAGTTCAAACAAAACTGGTTTTTATAGTTTCAATGTATAGCTTTTATATAGCAAACTCGATTCTAATAATAATAAACATAAGTAAGAATAAATGAAATGATGTGGAAATGAACTAGGGAGGGCAGTAAGGACCCTATTTATATCCAAATGTGGAAGGCATGATGCCTGAGTTGCGTAAAAAGAATAGTAAAACCAAATAGAAAGATTGCAATTAGTACATAAATAATTGAGAAACAGTTAAGCTTAAACGATCATAGAGCTGTAGTGTTTGGTGCTGCAGCATAGGTACTTATTAGTTGAGAAAAAGAAGCAACATTTATTCCACTAATAATTAAAGCTATCTTCTTTGTTTTAATGCTGCAGAACAAAAGATGCATTACTCATTTATTTGCAGTGGTATTAATACACAACACAACACAGAATGATAACAGTTTATTTATTGGCTAAGTACACAGAATGATAACCCTTTTCAAGTACACAGAATGATTCAACCATGCATTTTATACTTAATTTTCAATAGAGAAACAAGATAAGCATTAGCCAGAGGAGAGGTAAAAAATTATCAAAAAATTAAGACATCATATAATGTTAGAAGAAGTGAATCAGCTTTATTATACCAAATTCAATTATAAATGAGTCATTGACTTTGGAGATTTGATACATTGAATTGTTCTATATGGACATAAATAGAAGAAACTATTAGCCCCTAAAAATGCTTAGAACTTAACACTAGATTAAGAAACACTCATAATTAAAAGCAGAAACTACCTGGTCAGCAATCATTCCAAGTCCCGTGCTTTGCATTAAAGACTTTACACCCACGCCATCACCAAGTTTTTGACTAGCTGCTCGAAACTCTTCCATAGATTTCTCAGGGTTAGTTCTTTTTAAAGATCATGGACACTGCCAAATAGCAATTGCAGATTTGGAACATGTAATGCACACAATGCAATAAACCAGAACAAGTCTAAAAGCAAGTGATTCAGATTCAATTCAGTGACTGGATACTTTATACAAGTCTTTGATCAATTAAGCAATCAAGAACTGTCATTGAGTTGAGGAAGAGAAGAGGCTTCAATTCACAACAATTATATGAACATGAAAATGCAGTGTCTGAAGAGAAAACAACATAAATGAATCAATTAAATAAATAAATAAAAAATAGTAAGAATTGAAGTAGAAGAAAATATTATTCAAATAAGACATGCACCCCTAAGTTCCTCCTAGCAACAGACGCATTGATTTGCCTGCACCCAACATTGTAAAAAATATTATTCAAAATATCAAATTTAGTCACTCAATGCAAATATATGATAAAAACATAAGTTCTTTGGTGTGATGCCTAAAAAGGAAGAATCCTAGATGTGGTGGTAACTAAGCTATATTAATCCTACATAGGCATTCTTTTCCTTATCAACATGTAAAGCATAATAAAAAAAATTAGTTATTTTCTTCACATGCCTAAATGAAATAATTACAACTAATGTCTCTTGCAGAAAGTAAAAACTATTAAGAATTTCAAAGAAAAAAAGAAACTAACCTGGTCAGCAATCATTCCAAGTCCCGTGCTTTGCATTAAAGACTTTACACCCACGCCATCACCAAGTTTTTGACTAGCTGCTCGGAACTCTTCCATAGATTTCTCAGGGTTAGTTCTTTTTAAAGATCATGGACACTGCCAAATAGCAATTGCAGATTTGGAACATGTAATGCACACAATGCAATAAACCAGAACAAGTCTAAAAGCAAGTGATTCAGATTCAATTCAGTGACTGGATACTTTATACAAGTCTTTGATCAATTAAGCAATCAAGAACTGTCATTGAGTTGAGGAAGAGAAGAGGCTTTAATTCACAACAATTATATGAACATGAAAATGCAGTGTCTGAAGAGAAAACAACATAAATGAATCAATTAAATAAATAAAAAAGAAAACAGTAAGAATTGAAGTAGAAGAAAATATTATTCAAATAAGACATGCACCCCTAAGTTCCTCCTAGCAACAGACGCATTGATTTGCCTGCACCCAACATTGTAAAAAATATTATTCAAAATATCAAATTTAGTCACTCAATGCAAATATATGATAAAAACATAAGTTCTTTGGTGTGATGCCTAAAAAGGAAGAATCCTAGATGTGGTGGTAACTAAGCTATATTAATCCTACATAGGCATTCTTTTCCTTATCAACATGTAAAGCATAATAAAAAAAATTAGTTATTTTCTTCACATGCCTAAATGAAATAATTACAACTAATGTCTCTTGCAGAAAGTAAAAACTATTAAGAATTTCAAAGAAAAAAAGAAACTAATATACCTTGAGTGCCATGTCATCAATTCCATTAGTAGTCAGAACAACATTGGCTCCAGCTTTCAATAGTTTTTCAATGCGTTCCTTAGTCATATCAGCCTCTCTGCAATACGTAATAAAATGACCAATTGCCAAGCCATGGAGTGAAACTTGGATATTATTTTATTTTGAGGTGGTAAGAATATTGTTTTAGAAAAAGCACAAGCAAATTTCCACAATAAAAGACATTGGCATTACACAGTTATTTACTATTTTAAGAAATTGCAAAAATATAGAATTATTAACCATAACAATAATCAAAGGGAAAAATCTATAAAGGGAAAATTTCAGTGTACACAACGGGAAACCCCTGGCCAATTCTTAAGATCATTTTAAAATTTAACACTTAGCAATATATGGTGAACAACAGCGGTGTTGCTATATAACACTTTAATTTTTAACAACAAAATAAATATTCCCGCTGAAATATGAAAGGGAGTTTGGCAAGAATTTTTTTTAGAATAATATGGAAGGCATGATCATATGTCACTGACAGAAGATTTAAGCATAAATTGTACTAATATTACCTTTGACGAATTTTCTCAAGCTCTCTGGGATCAGTAACTAATACTTGAACACCCAATTGCATTTTAGTCTTTTGAAGATTAAAATCAAGACGGGCAATTTTTGTAGGGGCAACCCTAAGAGGCATTCCTTGAGCTGCACGGCCAGTATTTAGAGCATAACCATTCATTAGAAAGCTGTCTCTAGCACTTTTTCCATGAGCCTTCAATATATTGATTCCCTATAATAATGGTGAACCAAAAAAAAGGACAGAGGATAAAATCCAGAGAATGACCGTGATAATTAAAGCACGTAAAGGCAAGATTTAACTAATTGAAGTACACATCACAGATTCTCAACACATGCTGAAAATAGAGTGTTTTAGTTTCACCTAGGAGCAAGCCATATAAACAATAAGATGAAAAGGAATTCGAAAAACTAACCTTGATTGGGTATTTAACTTCCCCCCTAGCATTGGTCATCTTTACAACTTGCACTACCTCTACAACCTGTGTAAATAACCAAAACCACCAGAACCATAAGCCCACATGATGAGAACTGAAACTCCTTTTTGCAATTGCGCAGTCCATATCCCCAAAATTTAACCTTTTCGAGAACTAAACTTCAAACATACCAAGTTGGCAAAGAAGTCATTGTCACCAGATATCAACTTTGACGACATGCTGGTCTTGGCACAGTTAATAAGGGATTCCTTTCCAAGCTTGTCAACCTAAAGTCAATAGAGAAATCCGATTTAGTAACAAATAAGATATACCAAAGCTAGTAACTGCATCGCACTTATGGCAAGAGAAGCAAGCTCTGGTCAATACAAAAATTGCATTGCAGCCAGAGGTTTGTCCTGAGACCTGCCAAATCATATAAGCCAACAAAACTAATCAGCATTTGCAATCTTTGCATGAAATGCATACCTCTTATACCAAACGGAAAATAAAATCATAAACCAAACAGACAAAAAAAGTGAAAATCAAATTCATTTGCAGTATATATACCAAAAACAAAAACACCTTCGAAAAGAAAAAAGGAAATAAATCATGTTCCTTACTAATTTGAAACCAACCTTAACGTGGCAGTGACATTATACTTGGGCAGCATCCTGCCACCAAAATAACCAGGTCAGTAACCAATTCCTATTTGACAAATCCATAGAATCAATCAGTGCACTAACCTGATATCTTTCATGAAAAGCTGTTTGGACTTTTCCACCAAACTTGATATCATCCCGGAGTATCTGCTCCTCACTCCTCAGCCAAGTAGGTCATAGACAAAGTTAATTTTATTTTCCATTAATATTTAAGCTGAAAAGAAGGTCATAAAACAGAAGGAGAAAAAAAAAGGAACCTTTCAATATTCTATCTTAACATATCACCTAACTACTTCTACAACTTCCAAATCACAGAAGAGAGAATAATACTGCAATAAATAATCCTAATACTGTAATTTCTGCATAGATAAATTTATCTGCTGCAATAAGTGATTAAGAGAAGCCATAATCTAGAAGTTCAATTCCATTCTATATCTATAAGAGTTCAAAGAATTTCACTGTATTGCTAGAACACTGATTAATTAAGAATGTGCAATTCTAGGGTTCCAAAATAATTAACCAAGATGAAGGATTGAAAGCAATGCATTTATCTACACACAAAAAAAATCACAAATAGTGTAGAATCATGGAACAAGCTCAGAACAGGTGATCGAATCCCTAAGCTGGAAATTAGAAAAATTTAAATAGAAGAAAGAGAATGGAAAGGGCAAAATTACCATATGTTTCGAGATACCAGCATGTGATAGAAACTGCAACAGGAACAAGAAGCTCAATCAGCATCAACAACAACAAAAAGATAGAAACTGCGAGGAAAAATTGATAAACCTAAAATTGGCACAGAAAAATTGAACCCTAAGCAACAGCAAGGAGGGGGCTCGTGCGACGCAAGCTGTGGCGGCAGCGGCGGAAGAAGACAAAAACTCAGAGGAACGATCGAACAATGGCAGCAGAGGCGGCGACAGAGGAGGAGGAGGAACGGAAGAGAGCGTGACGGAGAAGATCCATTGGAAGGGCTATGACGGAGCTTCGGTGCGACTGAACCAAAGCTGAGATGCGCCGCTGATGGAGGATTTGGAAGGGATGAGCGTGGAGATTTGTAGAAGTATCATGATTCAAACGCGGTGCTTTTTGGTCACAACGCTTACTTTAATATTTTTCGACGAAAAATTTTAAATTACAGACAAATTTTTTGTGTGTAATAATTTAATAAAACGCTGCATTTTTTTCTATTTAATTACAGATGAATTTTTTGTCAACTATTTCCCACAAAAAAAAATAATTTTTTTGAAAGAATTATCGACGGACTTTTTTTGTTTGTAATTTATACTAATTTATTTTTTTGTTTTTTGACAAAAAATTCCTCTAAAATTTCGTCTGTATTTTCGTGGGATAAATTTCATCGAAAATATCCATCTGTAATAACTAGTTTTCTAGTAGTGAGAGTTTAGGTATTAATCTAATATTTTATTCTCTTCATGACTTTATATATTTTATTTTATTCTGAATTTATTCATCGTTATTATTTGTTTTTTTTTACTTTTGTTCTATTATATGTATCTATGTTGCATATAAAATTTTAAAATGAATTGATTAATTTAATAATTTATAATAGATTTTTTATTTTTAGAAATAGTAATGAAACATATTTTTAATTACAATACATAATTACACAGATGCATAAAATTTTTCATCTAACAAATTTTTTTATAATTTTATATTTTTATTTAATTATGAGTTTATGACCAAATTAATTGAATGAAAATAATTTATCGGTTGAATTAGTGATCAATCTGGTTCGGTTCTGATAAGTATGGACTACAGTCCAATCTCTATTCACTTACCCGTCGATAGATGAGTACGACCCCGTTTCTTTGTCCTGAATCACTCCCATCTCTTTAATGTTGTTGATGCTATCTGTTCTCTTTCTACCGTCTCCGTAGCTATGTAATGTCAGCGAGGCCTCATCGCCGATCTGCCATTGTTGTGCACTTATGCTATCTATTCACCCAGTCTTATCACTTCCTCTGTGCTCTCTCTCGTCACCAGTACCTCTCTCGATATCTTAATTTTAAAATTTCTATTTTATGGATTAGTTTTGATTTTTGCAAGGTTATGAAAATTGGTGCGAACCGTGAGGACAAGAATTGCGGTTTGGTTAAAAATTATAACCGTCAAATTTAAAAACCGTTTTTGAACCGATTGAAAATCGGTCGGTCAAACCGAATGGCAATACGACAAGTTTTCACCTTTTGAATGAAAACGACGTCGTTTCACTGTTAAAAAGAAAAAAGGAAGGAGAAACGGGAACCCACTAACCCTAGTCTCCACTTTCAGCAGCATCTCCTTCCTCTCGAGCTCCTCAGTCCTCCCTCACACCCTCAGAATCGCATCACTTGCTCCGTCCAGCCACTAACCTCCATAGTTCCATCTAGGTCTTCCTTGAAAACGCTAGCCTCTCTTTATGAGGTGAAAACACAGTGTCTAATTATGCTTGATTAAATTTGGCTGGAGCTCTTTAATCTTTGTGATATCTTCTGCTTAGATAGATCCTTAATTTGTTTGATTTGCTTGTGTATGATTAAACCTTGTTACTTTAACTAATTAACATTCTGGAGCCTTAATTTGCTTGTTTTGCTTGTTATTTGAATTTAATTAAATATAAATGGAAGGAGATAGGCCTTAATTTGCTTCTGTTTTACTTGCCATTTAGGTTCACTAATGCATATTCATTAAACACAATGTAATAAGTGCCTTGCATGTAATTGTTTGCAGTTCTTGATTTATCTTTTGTTCCTTTTTGGATCTTGGACATATAACATTTTAAATGCCTAATGACTTGTAATATGTGTGCTGTGTAAAAGGATTTGCTGTATCTTTACGGGTTATTTCACTTGAGATTGTTTGCTTTCCTTTGATCAGCTGTTGTACTAAATTTGGGTCTTAATCAGAATTTAGAATTGTCAATATTTGAAGAAAATTGTCAAGTCTTATTTCTCCATGTATGGACAAATACAATCAACATAAACTTTTGAATTGATTTGAGGAATGAGGAGTAAAATAGACTCGTGGTATTTAAGTATTGAATTGATTTGATTTGATTTTCTACGTATAACAAGGACTGAGATTAATCATCTTCGACCTCTATCCTACTCTTTCCGCAATTGAATAAGCCTTTTTCTTGAAATTAAATTTGACACATTCTTCCCTTGTTAATGCTAAGCAAAGCCATGGAATTTAGAAACCTAGGACTACTTGGATCATTTGCCAAAGAGGGGTTGGAAAAAGCATTCTCTCTTGGAAAGTTCTTCTCTTTTCTACATGTCACCGACACTTATTTGGTCACCTTTGTTGTGGTAAGCATGTGGTATCTATTTGCTTTTTCTTAAAATTCTATTTCTTTTTCAAGAAACTTGCAAATTGATCATGACAAACTTCCATCATATCATTCTTTGAAATTATAAATCAAAAGAAAAAAAAAGGTGATTAACTGTATTCCTTCACTTTAAAATGGATCTCCACAAATACACTTAACTATTGCAATAATCTGACAGTATTAATTTAATTAAGATATTGTAACAATTAGGAATCTGTTAAGTGCCCAAGTGAAGAAAACAAGGAGGGAAGGGAAGCAGTTAAGTCAGTTATAGAAGATGGTGGTAAAATAGTACCTTTACCTTTTATTTACAATAGAAAAGTGAGTTGAAAATGAAAATAGGGCCAACTAATGTAACAAATAGGACAGCTGGAAAGGTTGGTGGAGATGAGGTAATTCTATTATAGAGAGAGGATCAAAGTTGGGATTTTAGACCGTGCAGGATCTTAGGAGGGTGGTAGCTGCTCGAATGCTACCTTGTTATCTACTTTCCGTAATTGGTTCTTCAATTGATTCATCAAAGACCGAGAGAGTATCACTTTTATACCTTCCAACTTCAATGTTTCTCATTCCCTTCTATTATCTTCCTACTCTCCCTTTTGTAATTCTGCTCTTTATATTCTTCTAATCTGATTCTTCCTCTATTGCCTAGACTTATAATTACTGCCTAGTCTTACAAAATTTTAGAAAATTTTTTAAGTTGAGTTAATTGGAGAGTAATGTGGGTATCACTTTTTACCTATGAAAAGCAACTAATCAGCCTCAATGCATCAGATATCTGGTCCCAGCATGCTTCCCACAATAAATTTGATCCCAACAATGTTTTTCGGTGAAAGGATCTCAACTAGATTTGGTAAAGTTACTCGTGGAGATATTGTGATTATTCGCTCCCCTCAAAACCCTAGGAAGCTTCTGGCTAAACGATTGGTTGGAATGGAGGATGATACTGTTACATACATTTCTAACCCTGATGAGCCTGATAAGCAGGAAACTATTGTGGTATGGTTGATTCCTTATTTTTTTAGTGTTTTTCGTTCTATGGTTTTAATTAGGATTTAATTTCTATGCACCAAAACAACTTTACATTGTCAATGTAGTATAGATTTTATTCTCTTTTGATTTTGAGTTTTGGTTTTGGTTTGGTAGTGTGTTCGCCTTTTCTTTTGAATAATTGATTTAAGGCATGGTTCATTTTGGTTCATCATTTTAATTGCCGGCTTGGTATTTGCTTATTTATAGCTTTTTTTTTCTTCTTTCAGTCAGATGAGTTGGATAGCCCCAACTTAACATCACAAACTCATGCACACTACACACTCACACACAACACTTTTAAGGGTTCCTATCCACTACTTGGTCTCAACGAAGTTTCAGACCCGGGTGTGGTTGCTCACGAGGCAAATGAGGCCTCGACCACCTTATTTATAGCTTCTTGTGTTGATTTGTTCCCCTCCCTTACAAAATGGATATATAGATTATGTTGTCTATGTCTGTGTTATTTAAGTTCCAAAGGGTTACGTTTGGATACAGGGTGATAATGCATATAAATCCAATGATTCAAGGAATTTTGGTGCTGTTCCTTATGGACTTATTCAGCACAAGCTATTTTGGAGGGTAATATTTGTTTTCTTAAAAAATTGTTGTCCCCTTTCTTTATTTTTTCATTCAATCTTTTGATGTTTCTACTCTGTAGGTATGACCAATCAAAGGTTTTGGACCTTTCTGAAAACACTGATGTGAGTGTACTTTATGATTCTCAAGTGAAGTTCAATGAAATTCAGCTTCACAAATCCCCTTTTCATTTCCCTCTTTCTCTCTCTCCGCTCTCCTCTCTCGATCTCATACCGTACAATTTGTTCAAGTTCACTAGATTTTGTA
The DNA here is from genome assembly GCF_000816755.2 of Arachis ipaensis. Lineage (NCBI taxonomy): Eukaryota > Viridiplantae > Streptophyta > Magnoliopsida > Fabales > Fabaceae > Arachis > Arachis ipaensis. Next base: position 148,333,227 of record NC_029789.2, on the reverse strand, counting down.
TCCTAATTCCATTGATTCCAATATTATGTTTCTAAGTTGCACATTTGGAGCCTTAGGTGGCAAAAAAATAATACAAAATATACTATATTGTCAAAAGATAACAATGAGATAAATAGTTTAAAATTTAACACTCCGTTAAATAGATCTATGATACTTGGGTTAAAAAAATCTCATTGTCTATGAGCATACTGTAAGTTAAAATGCATAATTAATAATTAATTTATAACTTAGAATTATAAGCTCAAATTTTTCATAGTTATAAATAGCAATTTACTGAAATATTGACTATAGTAAGTTTAAATTTATAATTTCATGCTAACTATTAGATTCTTTACTTACCACACTGTCACTCATAGTGACTCAACTTATCACATTATATTATTTTGTCTGTGTGACTTCAATATTACGTGACTTCAATATTACGGGTTTAAGCCTTGGAAATAACCACTAATATAATTATTATATTATTAGGTTAGGCTGTGTACATTACATTTTTTAGATATGGTTCTTTTCTAGATTTTACGTTAATGTGGAATGTTTATGTATCAGAATTTTCTTTTTAATTTCTAATTCGAACTTTTAGTTTGATTTAAAAAGAATGTTAATTATGAATTGTTGGTATCTTCTGAATCGGATATTGGAACCGAACCTGTTCATACATTTGTGATTCAGTGTCGTTGCTGATTATTCACACTTGTTCTTGTTCCATTTGGAAACCAAATCAAATTGAAAAGTACACTTTGAATTTTCTAACAACTGTGATTATAATGGCATTGATTGTGCTAGCCCATGTTATATATTCAAATTATATCATTCTTACAATAGTAATTCGAGCTAGTTGCAAATTTAAAAAGCTTATTTGTATTGAATAGTTTGATATATTGGAATCCACTATAGCATCTATTTTAGGGGGATCTATCAAGTTAAATTTCTGCAACTTTACTTCTACCTTTCATTTGTCTATACATTTTGCTCAATAATGTGGTTAAACTTTGCTTTAAAGCTAGAGTTAAAAACATTATCTCCACTTGTACACTACTCATGTCTATTAAACTATTAAGATATTCGCATATATAATCTAGTGCAAAAAGAGCATGAATATTGTGGCTACCTAGGTAATGAAGAGATTCCAACTAGGCACAAATTTTTTGGTCCTTCTTCTGATTATTCTTACAAAATCTTCAACTGTCAATGCAGTAGAAGATGGCAGTATTAAGAATGAAGAATCTGATAAGGAAGAGCAAAATCATGTTCCAAATTTTATCTCAAGTTATGGGTATGAATTAGAAATTGATTATTTTCTATCAAATTAATTTTATGATGAATTGTTTTTCTTTTGGAGAAAGATGCCAAACTAAAAGGAAGATAATTTTTCTATTTCATCATAAACAATTCATCATAAAATTAATTTGATAGAAAATAATTAATTTCTAATTCATACCCATAACTTGAGATAAAATTTGGAACATGATTTTGCTCTTCCTTATCAGATTCTTCATTCTTAATACTGCCATCTTCTACTGCATTGACAGTTGAAGATTTTGTAAGAATAATCAGAAGAAGGACCAAAAAAATTGTGCCTAGTTGGAATCTCTTCATTGCCTAGGTAGCCACAATATTCATGCTCTTTTTGCACTAGATTATATATGTGAATATCTTAATAGTTTAATAGACATGAGTAGTGTACAAGTAGAGATCATGTTTTTAACTCTAGCTTTAAAGCAAAGTTTAACCACATTATTGAGCAAAATGTATAGACAAATGAAGGGTAGAAGTAAAGTTGCAGAAATTTAACTTGATAGATACCCCTAAAATAAATGCTATAGTGGATTCCAATATACCAAACTATTCAATACAAAGAAGCTTTTTAAATTTGCAACTAGCTCGAATTACTATTGTAAGAATGATATAATCTGAATATATAACCGGGCTAGCACAATCAATGCCATTATCAGTTGTTAGAAAATTCAAACGATACTATTCAATTTGATTTGGCTTCCAAATGGAACAAGAACAAGTGTGAATAATCAGCAACGACACTGAATCACAAATGTATGAACAGGTCCAGTTCCAATATCCTATTAAGAAGATACCAACAATTCATAATTAATATTCTTTCTAAATCAAACTAAAAGTTCGAATTAGAAATTAAAAAGAAAATTCCAATACATAAATAATCCACATTAACGTAAAATCCGAAAAAGAACCATATCTAAAAAATGTAATGTACACAGCCTAACCTAATAATTATAATAATTATATTAGTGGTTATTTCCAAGGCTTAAATCCGTAATATTGAAGTCACACAGACACAATAATATAGATATGATAAGTTGAGTCACTATGAGTGACAGTGTGGTAAGTAAAGAATCTAATAGTGAGCATGAAATTTTAAATTTAAACTTACTATAGTCAATATTTCAGTAAATTGCTATTTATAACTATGAAAAATTTGAGCTTATAATTCTAAGTTATAAATTAATTATTAATTATGCATTTTAACTTACAGTATGCTCATAGACAATGAGATTTTTTTAACCCAAGTATCATAGATCTATTTACCGGAGTGTTAAATTTTAAACTATTTATCTCATTGTTATCTTTTGACAAGATAGTATATTTTGTATTATTTTTTTGCCACCTAAGACTCCAAATGTGCAACTTAGAAACATAATATTGGAATCAATAGAATTAGGATACAAAAGCTAGTGAACTTGAACAAATTGTACGGTATGAGATCGAGAGAGGAGAGAGGAAAGTGGAGAGAAAAGAGAGAGAAAGAGGGAAACGAAAAGGGGATTTGTGAAGCTGAATTTCATTGAACTTCACTTGAGAATCATAAAGTACACTCACATCAGTGTTTCCAGAAAGGTCCAAAACCTTTTATTGGCCATACCTACAGAGTAGAAACATCAAAAGATTGGATGAAAAAATAAAGAAAGGGGACAATTTTTTAAGTAAACAAATATTACCCTCCAAAATAGCCTGTGCTGAATAAGTCCATAAGGAACAGCACCAAAATTCCTTGAATCATTGGATTTTATGCATTATCACCCTGTATCCAAACGTGACCCTTTGGAACCTAAATAACACAGACATAGACAACATAATCTATATATCCATTTTGTAAGGGAGGGGAACAAATCAACACAAGAAGCTATAAATAAGGTGGTCGAGGCCTCATTTGCCTCGTGAGCAACCACACCCGGGTCTGAAACTTCGTTGAGACCAAGTAGTGGATAGGAACCCTTAAAAGTGTTGTGTGTGTGAGTGTGTAGTGTGCATGAGTTTGTGATGTTAAGTTGGGGCTATCCAACTCATCTGACTGAAAGAAGAAAAAAAAAGCTATAAATAAGCAAATACCAAGCCGGCAATTAAAATGATGAACCAAAATGAACCATGCCTTAAACCAATTATTCAAAAGAAAAGGCGAACACACTACCAAACCAAAACCAAAACTCAAAATCAAAAGAGAATAAAATCTATGCTACATTGACAATGTAAAGTTGTTTTGGTGCATAGAAATTAAATCCTAATTAAAACCATAGAACGAAAAACACTAGAAAAATAAGGAATCAACCATACCACAATAGTTTCATGCTTATCAGGCTCATCAGGGTTAGAAATGTATGTAACAGTATCATCCTCCATTCCAACCAATCGTTTAGCCAGAAGCTTCCTAGGGTTTTGAGGGGAGCGAATAATCACAATATCTCCACGAGTAACTTTACCAAATCTAGTTGAGATCCTTTCACCGAAAAATATTGTTGGGATCAAATCTATTGTGGGAAGCATGCTAGGACCAGATGTCTGATGCATTGAGGCTGATTAGTTGCTTTTCATAAGAAAAAAGTGATACCCACATTACTCTCCAATTAACTCAACTTAAAAAATTCTCTAAAATTTTGTAAGACTAGGCAGTAATTATAAGTCTAGGCAATAGAGGAAGAATCAGATTAGAAGAATATAAAGAGCAGAATTACAAAAGGGAGAGTAGGAAGATAATAGAAGGGAATGAGAAACATAGAAGTTGGAAGGTATAAAAGTGATACTCTCTCGGTCTTTGATGAATCAATTGAAGAACCAATTACGGAAAGTAGATAACAAGGTAGCATTCGAGCAGCTACCACCCTCCTAAGATCCTGCCCGGTCTAAAATCCCAACTTTGATCCTCTCTCTATAATAGAATTACCTCATCTCCACCAACCTTTCCAGCTGTCCTATTTGTTACATTAGTTGGCCCTATTTTCATTTTCAACTCACTTTTCTATTGTAAATAAAAGGTAAAGGTACTATTTTACCACCATCCTCTATAACTGACTTAATTGCTTCCCTTCCCTCCTTGTTTTCTTCACTTGGACACTTAACAGATTCCTAATTGTTACAATATCTTAATTAAATTAATACTGTCAGATTATTGTAATAGTTAAGTGTATTTGTGGAGATCCATTTTAAAGTGAAGGAATACAGTTAATCACCTTTTTTTTTCTTTTGATTTATAATTTTAAAGAATGATATGATGGAAGTTTGTCATGATCAATTTGCAAGTTTCTTGAAAAAGAAATAGAATTTTAAGAAAAAGCAAATAGATACCACATGCTTACCACAACAAAGGTGACCAAATAGGTGTCGGTGACATGTAAAAAACAGAAGAACTTTCCAAGAGAGAATGCTTTTTCCAACCCCTCTTTGGCAAATGATCCAAGTAGTCCCAGGTTTCTAAATCTCATGGCTTTGCTCAGCATTAACAAGGGAAGAATGTGTCAAATTTAATTTCAAGAAAAAAGCTTATTCAATTGCGGAAAGAGTAGGATAGAGGTCGAAGATGATTAATCTCAGTCCTTGTTATACGTAGGAAATCAAATCAAATCAATTCAATACTTAAATACCACGAGTCTATTTTACTCCTCATTCCTCAAATCAATTCAAAAGTTTATGTTGATTGTATTTGTCCAGACATGGAGAAATAAGACTTGACAATTTTCTTCAAATATTGACAATTCTGAATTTTGATTAAGACCCAAATTTAGTACAACAGCTGATCAAAGGAAAGCAAGCAATCTCAAGTGAAATAACCCTTAAAGATGCAGCAAATCCTTTTACACAGCACACATATTACAAGTCATTAGGCATTTAAAATGTTATATATCCAAGATCCAAAAAGGAACAAAAGATAAATCAGGAACTGCAAACAATTACATGCAAGGCACTTATTACATTGTGTTTAAGGAATATGCATTAGTGAACCTAAATGGCAAGTAAAACAGAAGCAAATTAAGGCATATCTCCTTCCATTTATATTTAATTAAATTCAAATGACAAGCAAAACAAGCAAATTAAGGCTCCAGAATGTTAATTAGTTAAAGTAACAAGGTTTAATCATACAAAAGCAAATCAAACAAATTAAGGATCTATCTAAGAAGAAGATATCACAAAGATTAAAGAGCTCCAGCCGAATTTAATCAAGCTTAATTAGACATTGTGTTTTCACCTCATAAAGAGAGGCTAGCGTTTTCAAGGATGACCTGGATGGAACTATGGAGCTTAGTGGCTGGACAGAGCAAATGATGCGATTCTGAGGGTGTGAGGGAGGACTGAGGAGCTCGAGAGGAAGGAGATGCTGCTGAAAGTGGAGACTAGGGTTAGTGGATTCCCGTTTCTCCTTCCTTTTTTTCTTTTTAATAGTGAAACGGCGTCGTTTTCATTCAAAAGGGTGAAAACCTGTCGTATTGCCATTCGGTTTGACCGACCGGTTTTCAATCGGTTCAACAGTTCAAAAACGGTTTTTAAATTTGGCGGTTATAATTTTTAACCAAACTGCAATTCTTGTCCTCACGGTTCGCACCAATTTTCATAACCTTGCAAAAATCAAAACTAATTCATAAAATAGAAATTTTAAAATTAAGATATCGAGAGGTACTGGTAACGAGAGAGAGCACAGAGGAAGTGATAAGACTGGGTGAGTAGAGAGCACAAGTGCACAACAATGGCAGAGAGAACAAATCGGCGATGAGACCTCGCTGACATTACATAGCTACGGAGATTGTAGAAAGAGAACAGATAGCAGCAAACACATTAAAGAGGTGGGAGTGATTCAGGACAAAGAAACGGGGGTCGTTCTCGTCTATCGACGGGTAAGTGAATAGAGATTGAACTGTAGTCCATACTTATCAGAACCGAACGAGATTAATCACTAATTCAACCGATAAATTATTTTTGTTCAATTAATTCGGTCATAAACTCATAATTAAATAAAAATATAAAATTTTAAAAAAAAAATTAAAAATAAAATTTTTGGGACTAATCATTTTTAGTATTTTTATGACTATTTGACTAGTACAAACACTAAATTATCTTTAACAAATAATTTTTATTAATTTATGTATGCAAATTATAAAAAAATGTGGATGCAAACTATATTAATTACTTTGATAAATATAGGTATAAACTATATACTTTTTGTATGCAAAATTTCTTTAAATATGAGTAAATATTATTATTAAATGCTGACAAAAAAATAATATTTACTAGTTACAGTGACAGACCAAAAAAATTTTAAGAGTGGAGGCGTGCTAAATAATGTTAGATGAAAAATTTTATGCATCTGTGTAATTATGTATTGTAATTAAAATATTTTTTCATTACTATTTCTAAAAATAAAAAATCTATTTTAAATTATTAAATTAATCAATTCATTTTAAAATTTTATATGCAACATAGATACATATAATAGAACAAAAGTAAAAAAAAAACAAATAATAAAGATGAATAAATTGAAAATAAAATAAAATATATAAAGTCATGAAGAGAATAAAATATTAGATTAATACCTAAACTATAATTGTTTGAATTAAAATTTTCTATTGAAAATATCAAAAAGAGAAATAATGAAATAGGAAAATACATACATAGTCATAGAAAGCTATATAAAAAACATGGAAAATTTAAAATTTACCTTTTGATGAAGAGAGGCTGACCACTAGACAAAAAATAGAAAAAAAATTGAAAATATAAAAATAAGAGGAGGGTTTAATGGAATAAAAGAGTGACAACACAAGAAATAAATTTGATTAGGTTAAATAATAGTCAAAATAATAGAAAAATAAAAAAATAAATTTAAAATTTTGGCCAATTAAATTTAATTTATTTATAATGGAGTCATTTAAAATTTGAAGTGAAATCACATTATATATAACTAATTTTTTTAAAAAAAGAAATTGAAAACACAATGGGGATCAATAGTATTGCTCAAATTAAAATACGTTTCTTCACATATATATTAATAAGTAATAACAATCAGTGATCAAAAGTTAAAATGCTTGTAGACGATAAAAATTTAACAATTTTCTCTATGAATGAACAAAAATCTGAATTACAAATTATTATGTTAATAAGATTCACCTCCTTGTTTTAGGTGAGAATGGAGAAGAGAGCAAAATGCAGGCATCACGGCAAATAGAACCAGGGTCAAGCTAATCCTAATGTATGCATAAAAAATGTAGACTTTCTGCTTCGTTCAGAATTTATGTAAATCAGTATACATCACTTATTCTTTATTCCCATAAATTATTGTAAGTTATTGCTAAAAGTTTTCATCCAACAAAGAAGGAGGAATCAAAATCAGAGAGACATGGCTAAATTATTTATAGGTGATGGTGAATATGTTATCTTATCTTATTTGGCTAAGATAAGAGAGATATTTGAATGATCTTATCTTATCTTATTTTACTAAGATAAGGGAGACGTTTGAATTCGAAAGTCGGTTAGGAGCTCTAGTGGGCCGGTTCCGAACCTTCTAGAAGGACGAAACGGGTCAGACCTATGTAACCGGGTTCGGGGACCATTCCGGGTATAGGATCCGTGGGCCAGATCCGTAACAGATCTCAACCACCAATCTTAAATAAATAGAATCATTTTAGACAAAAAAAATACCAACAACTACTAAAAAGGGTGAATAATTAAAAAATTATCAAACATGGATGCTTCCTAGTCCAAGAAAGTAATCCGGCATTGAACATCGGTATCAAAGATATGATAAAACGACAATCTATACTTCAATGGACATCAAGATCTAACTCATGACAAAATTCCCAAAACACCAAATCACGGATCCAAAAGTCCCAAAAAACCCAAAACTAGGGTCAAAACCCCAAAGGACAAAAGCACATAATTCACAAGCTACAAACATCAATTCATCATCTTCATATAAAGATAAACAAAAGCATCATCAAACAAACCAACCCACCAGAACAAACAGAACTAAAGAATTAATTAATTAATTAATTAAACGCTACAAGCTAACCTACAAGACGGGATTTGAAAAATAATAAAAGATGATGGTTTGAAAGCAAAAGGAAGACAAAAAATCGAAACTTTGGAAACGGATATAAGAAATTTGAGTTGGTTTTCTTACCTGGGAAGGTTGCGGGGGAAGGGAATTGGGGAAAAAAGGCGTTGTTTTCACAGAAAAATAGAAGAAAGGAAAAGAGGGATTCCGATTTCAATTAAACATGTGGAAGAGCACTCGCGTCGCCGCGTAAACATGTTAATCAGGTGTTACGTGGTTTCATGTGATTGGTTGTTGGTGCCAATTGAGTGGTTGACCAAGTGTATATTGGGTCCCACTTGTTTTCTTTCCTTTTTTGGTGTAATGGGTTTTTTGTACTTGTTGGAATGTGAGGATGGGGAATATGCTACGGAAATTTGGTTTCTCCACTTGCCTGTGCTAATTTTGCCAGAAAATAATTTAAAAATGGAAGAAAAAATAGTGTTATGTACATATATTGTATTATGGTGTGTTATGTAAAATTATGGACCTGCAAATTTATAGTAGTACAAAACGTAACTTGCGTTTTATTAGAAACAAAAAAAATAAAAATAAAAAAGCAAAACGCAACTTGCGTTTTAATATAAGAAAAAAAGAAAAAAATTTTCTACAAAGAGTTGGCTAAAGCATATTAGTATTATTAATATTATTATATTACTACTATTATTATTGTTATTAGCACTACAACAAGTTATTATTATTATTGTTATTATTATTATTAAGTTTAATTATTCTGTTGGTCTCTATAGTTTTATCAAATTTTTAATTGAGTTTTTATATTTTTTTTTTCAATTAGATCCCAAAATTGCTTTAATTTTATAATTAAGTCCTTCTTAGTGTAAAAAATATTAGAGTTAACTGAATATTTCTTTACAAATTAAAAATATTTATAATTAAAAACTTAATTAAATATTTGACCGCATGTATTTTGGTAAAAATATTATGTTAATTTTAATATTTTTAACATATATTCACCGTTTTAGTTATATTATTGTAACTGTTAGTTAATATTAGGAATAATAGTACTATCAATATTGTTATTATTAGTAGATTATTAGTATTAGCACTCTTGTTATTATTGTTATTATTATTATTGGAACGTAACCTGCGTTTTGATTATTATTAAAAAATAGCAAAATGTAAAATGTAACTTACGTTTTTGTGAGTTTTATTTCAATTTTTTTTAAAATAAAACGCAACCTACGTTTTATGTTGTTCAAAAATCAAAAACAGAAAAAAATTAAAAAATAAAAACACAAAACGTAACTTGCGATTTATACTAACATCATAGTAGTATAAATACGGTACAAATATCTATTTTATTGTGTAATATTAATATTTTTTTCATATATAAAAAAATGAACCTAATTTTGCGGTGCTCATTTGGATTAAAGGAATTTCTTTTTTTATCTTCAAGCATATTTAATGATAATGTCCAGCAACCCGCATTATGTGTTTTTTATACCATGAAAAAGGCCACGTAGATATGGCAATGGGTTCCAGGGACGGAGACATGTCCCCCGTCTCCTGTCATCTAGATCATTTTCAATAAGAAATTCATCCTAATTTTTATTTATAATTTATATAATTAATTATAATTATCAACTAACTTAAATATGATTTAATTATTTAAATAAATTTTTTTATTCTTTTTATTAGTCACGTATCAAAAAATTATTGAAAAGGCAAAGTCCCTTTTCAGAGGTCTTCACTTTCTCGATAAAAGAGAAAGACCTCACTTCTCATTCTATTTTAATGGAAAATGGATCTTTTCTAGTATTTTATGATATCTCACCATTAACTTTATAAATAACACTAAAAATAAATATGAGAGAGAGAGCAATGAAGGGCAAGAATCACAATAGACACCATCCAATTTTTCTTCACTCGAGAGGATTCACTCCCACTTCAATGCATGGTTCCCTTCTTTTTTTTCTTTTTTTTTTGACACATATAGTAATAGGGCTTCCAAAATTTAGCCATTGAAGTTGCTCTTATAATCTGTTTCTATCTCGTCCCCATCACAGATGATAAGGACCCCGTATCTGTCGAGAATTGGGGTCTCTACGAATATTTTTGAATTTAAAAAAAAATTCAAAATATTTTAAAAAAATAGAAAAATAAAAAACTAAAAGATAATTAACATTTAACATATTTCAAATTCTAAAATGTCCCAATTTTTTTTAAAAAATTCAAACTTTAAACCCTAAATTCAATTTCATAACAACAAAATTTATCTCTAAATTTAAATTTATCAATTAACAAAATTCAAATCCTAAACCTAAATCTAATTTCACATTAATAGAATTCAAACCATAGCAATTTCATCAATTGAAAATCAAAACATATATTAAAATCAGTGAGCGCCGACAGGAAAGAGGCGGACCAGAGACAGGGACGATGAATCTTTGAGCAGGAAGCAGTGAGCGACGCAGTGAGAGGAAGAAGGTGAGCGGCAGTGGCTCTCCTCTGATGACGATGAATGATGGCTCTTCTTTTGACGGCGACGAAGGCGGCTCTCCTATGAACGGTGACGATGAAGACAACTCTCCTCTGGACGGCGACGAAAACTGCGATGGTTCTCCTCAGGCACGTGGCATGAAGATGGCTCTCCTGTCCTCTGGATGACGACGAAGTGACGACGGTTTTTTTCTCCTCGGGCGCGTAGCATGAAGACGGCTCTCCTTTCCTCTGGATGGCGACGAAGCGGAAATGGTTATCTTCTCCTCAGGCGCACGACGCAATGACTGCTATGGTGCCGGTGGCTTTGAGAGTGAGAGGAAGAAGCAATGTGAAGGGAGAGCGCGGCGGTGAAGGGGGAAGAGGGTGGCGGACGGCGGTGAGAGAAGAGGGGGAGTGAATCTCCTCTGATAGGGTTTGTGGTGGGCTGCTGAGAAGAGGGAGAATGTAGTTGTTAGAATTTTATGAATTGTGAAACTTATATGTATTAAGGGCAGTTTGGTCATTTCTTTTACACGGTATTATATGGGTCTCCACGAGGCGGGAATCTCTATCCATGTCTCCGTCCTGTTTATTATACAGGTCCCATCTTCGGTCTCTGCAGAAAAAAATTACCCCCAAATTTATTTTTCGACAGATAAATTTTTGTGGATATCCGCTTGCTAGGAAAAATTACTACCCGTGAAAAAGAGAGATTTTTTAATTTAAATTAAATAATATTATATTTATTAATATGCATAATTTGTGAAATGTTTGCCATTTTAAATAATTATTTTATATTTTGGATATAAAAGTTAAAAAAAATTATACTCAAATTTCAAGTATTTTACACTCGAGATGTGTCATATTTTTTATAAAATATCTTGGATGCACCTTAGATCAATTATATTTATGTAAGTTGTACATATTTGGAACACTGTGCATTCAAGATAAGGTAATAAATTTTTTAAACTCAATACATCTGAGATCTGTGTAAAAGTAAATTAGATATTTTGCATTTTAAATAGTTATGTTAAAAAAAATCACCTATATAAAAAGTTTGAACCTCAAGACTCATTATAATTCATCCAACACACTACATTCTCTTTTTTTTTTTAATTCACAGATATGACTATTAATGAGTTTTTCTTTGTGATTATTTACTCAAATGGGGTCATAAGAAATTGTGAATAAAGAGTGATATTTTAGTGTAATTCTCCTGTGATATTGTGCACATTTGTCGACTTTATTCTCTATATACGCTGAAGAATGTCATTTTGATCAATATAGGGATAATAGGTTCCAAGAAAGTTAGGAGAGTGGTTATAAATTCTTATAACGTTGTCGAACAGAGGGTTTCAAAACAAGATATTTTAGGTCAAAGTTGATGACCATGTGAGGGTAATGTTCGAGGTGCATGTGAGGTTAATATAAATGCCCAACATGTGATGGAATGATATGTTATAGTTCATGATGTAGGTGGTGGTGGGCATTTCTCTTCGATCCCACAGGCAGTCTTGGTAGTAGCAACATTTATTTACTGTGTTAAACTGAGTGATCACGTGGAAAAAGAGGAGAGTGAGTCTCATTCAGCTTACATTGCTGAAACCAGGTCATCTAACGAGAGTGATTTCTTTGATGAGTATATGTCGGAGGCTCAAGCTGGTGGGGATGCTCGGTTACTTCTTCCTCCGCCTTTAGCTATAGTGAGGTTGACGCCTATCATCGAACAGGGCCTCAACCCACTGTCATGTGGGATAGCTATGAAATTGTAGAAAATTTCTAGTGTACCTCCCAATCAGCTTACCATCTATTCGCAAACCAAGATGGTACGCCATATTCTGGCGTGTAATATGCACTTACCTCATAGAAGGTAAAAATTATGGGTTTTGAACCTCTGCTGTTTAACAAAAATAGAGAATAAAGAATTATCTAATATGAAATTCCTTAACTTGATTGTGTGGCTGAACCCGATCTTCCTAATATAAAATAGTAGGATGTCAGACAATAAAATCAACAAGCTCACACGACATGACAAGAACATCTGAAGTGTCTGTAAAAAGACGTTCGATTAGTTTTTTTTAGTACGTATTACATTACTCAAAATTACTAAATTAAAAAAAATGCACTCCATATCATTTATAAAAATAATCAGATAAAATAATTAATTTAGCAGTCTTTGACAAAAAATTAATTTAATGCTATTGTAATAAATAATTAATTATATTCTAATATTGTCTTCTACATAATTTAATCTAATAGTCTCATAAATAAATTTATTAACAGATTTTGTTTAATGTAAAATAAAATATAATTGGATAAATTTATCGGTCTATGAAAAAATTTAATTTAACCGTCTTGTAAACAATATTTTAAAAATATTCTAATATATCTTTTAATTAATTAAATCAATGTCTATATAGAATAACATATCAATGTGTGGCCTACACGTTAAGTTAGCAATGTCCATATTAGGTGAGATTTAAACCAAATACATCTAGATTAACGTCATTATCATTGTTAACTATAATTTTTTAATACGAGTCTCTCCAAACTAATTCAAAATATAATGAACTATTTACTCTTTCAAATACACAAGGTCTCAAATCATATAAACCAATACTTTCTCATACAAATAATTTTGGATCTTACTTTTTAAATCATAAAGAATTCCACCATATTTCACAATTTAAGAATAGCAAGTATCAATAATTAGTTTTAAAATTATATAATCTCATAAAAATATATAATCTCGTGTGCAGGTAAAAATGAGTTTCACAAGAATAAATATTTAGTTCTAATAAATAGATTATTCAAGTCCAATTAAAATCTTTTGATAGTAAAATTCGATAGTAATCTTTGTAAGTATAATTATAAGTTTAAAGCAGTGTACAACAAAATAATTACAGATGCAAAATCGAACAATTATAAATATAAAGTCTACTTACAAATTAGTCCCAAAAGACTGAAGACCAACACTATAAGACTATAAGTTAGAAATTAGGGGTTGAAATCCAAGTAATTGAGAAGGGTTGAAGGCAAGGTAAAGTTGACGACTGTTTTGAGTAGCTCCGACATATAGTAACGATAGAGAGATCCAGCGGCGGCGGCGACAGTGACATCTTCCACCTCCAATCCTCTGCCATGCCTCCTTCCTCATCTTTCGTTTTTTGGTTTTCCACCGGTCATGAGTCCTCTCTCTTGCTCAAGCTCGCAATCGAACATGTCATTTCAAACCTGGTCAACCGCATCATACAGCAATCACATCGACTCTCCTGGGGCACAAGCTCTTTCTTTGTCACTCTCTTTTTTTTGAGATGTAGTTGCTTATGCGTGTCTGTTTAGAGTAGAAAAATATCAATTAGAATAGAGTCCCACACATTTTTTTTAATTACTTACCTTCGATTTATGTAATTGTGCACACCACTCAATTTATTTTTGTGTGTTTTTTTTTAACTAAATTTGTAGTACTAAAATTTAAATTTAGGATATTATTATGAATATTTTTGCTATATTTAAAGACAATAAAATTTAAATTTGGGATCGTGATAATAAATTAGTGAACTAAAATTTAATTTAAATACTATATATATAATTATATATATAATAATTTTTTATTTAATTAAATTCATACACGAAGCTGCAACGTCGCGTATACAAAGGCTTTCAAAGGTACCTTCATTTCAATAATGGAAGTTTGAGTGTATGAGTGTATCACATTACTATTTCACATTTTACATTTTCTTTTGCCCTTACGACTAACGAACTAAGTAGGATATTGATTTCGGCAACATTGCTTCCTTTTCTGATTAGAGCTTCGTGATATACTTCGCCTCTGTTTCTTAGCTGCTGAAAGTTTTGATTCCTGCTTATATATCAAGCCATGCTTATTATGGCTTGTACATGGGAACTTGTGATTCTCATACTTTATTTTGGTTTCTCCGTTTTATGGCTATTGTCCATAGATTTTTAAGCAAAGTCATCTAATTATATTATTTGGTTGGTAAAAGTCTAATTATATCATTTAGTTTGGGTAAAATACTGTCTTACTCCCTAACATTTGGGCTAAGTCTTGATTTTGTCCCTAACGTTCCAAACATTCTATTTTTATTCTGAACGTCTTATTTCGTCCTGTTTTAGTTTTCTGGTCAAAATTAAATTTTTTTCTTCCAAAAATACCCTTTCCTCCATTTGGTTTTATTGAATTCGTTTTCTTTTGAAATAGTTGGTGCTCTTTTTCTACTCCGGGGACGATTTAGAATTTAGCGAGGAAACAGAACAACATTTTGACTTCCCAATAAAACATTGAAGAAAAATATCTTGTGTGCTCATTTTGTCTCGTACACCAAGTTGGATAGCATCGCTCTATTGCTATATAATCATTATTACTACTAAAAGAAATGTCATTGACTCATTTATTTATTTTGTCTTGCTGATCATAAAACAACCTATTTGCTTGTCCCAGGGTTTCTTGGCAACCAGAATGTAGGAGTTTCAATGGATGATCTTGAAGATTATGACTCTGAACCATCTGTGACATATGGCCGAGTTTCAAGGAGAAGGAAAAGTCTTGGAAGAAAGAAACCTAATCAAAGATATTGGGATAATGAAGATGATTGGGATCTTCCAATGGACTATCTTTGATTCACATGTTTTGTCTGCTAACTCCCATGTAATAATACTCCTTTTAATCGAAAATATAGTGAAGCTTTAATAAGCCTACCAAGGATGACATAAAAATACCATACCAAATTACCAATTGTCTTTTTTATTTTCTATGGTGTAAAATAGGCTTGCATTTGTACAGTTAGTTTCATAGATTTTTCTTTTCAGACTTTTTGGTTTTTAATATTATTTAGTTTAGCATTCTCTTCGGTTTTTATCGCCTTTTGCCACCTTGAAAAAGTGATTGGTATGTAATAAGAATATACATAATAAATTATATTTACGTATTAAAATAATTTTTTAAATAATAAATTTGATAATTGATTACTTTTTGCATGTAATAATAATTAATATTTTTTCACCAGTTTCAATATATTTTTTGGGGATACTCTTTTTTGTTAGATTTTTAGTATTATTATTAGAAATGCTACTAGAGGGGCACAGCTAAACAAGATGTGGTGGCAAACTTGCTAGATCATTATAAAACTTGCTAGCATCATTATAAACAAGGGTTTGTTTTGGAACAAGTCTCAAACTCTCAATATAAGAATTTAGCCAGTTGAACAAACAACAAATTAAATCTAGTTCAAGCCTAATCAAAATTGTATAAGAAATTATGAATCCTCTTTTTTCTTTTCAAGAAAGCAAGGGGAAAAAAATTGATCCGAACATCCAATGTAGAACTTTTTTTTTTTTTAATAAAGCATAGAAAATAGTCAATATACCAATAAGAACAAACAGAAGCACTAGCCGTTAGCGCCTCCCTCCATTGAAATTCAAAATAAAATACACTCTACTCTTCACTCAACTTTCCATCACCACCAACACCTTTTCTCCATTCTACTTTCCATTTCTTCGCTGCAAAACATAACAATAAAAACCTATCATCCAAACACGCCACAATGCAAACGCAAACGTAAACACAAACTCACACTCCGATTTCCATACCTCCGAAACCTCGGCCGCGATCAGGCCGGACACCACTCCAGCCGAAGAACAACTCGCCCGCCGATCTCCGGCCGAAGCCCAAGCCCAAGCCCGAATCTGAACCACTCTGCGAGATCACACCCGTCCGCGACAAGGAGAACCGTACTATCGCGATCACCGCCGCAGCGGAAGCTACTCTTCCTCCTCATACTGCGGCTGCGTTGGCTCCGGTGGAAGTGCAACTCCCCGAGGCGTCGTCACTGGCGGAAGAGCTGAGCGCGATCAAGAAGAAGCTGGAGAGGATGAGGATCGATAAGGAGAAGACGAAGACAGCGCTGAAGGAGAAGGACGCGAAGCTCGACGCCATGATGAAGGAGCTCGAAGACAGAGGAGAGCTTCAGAAGAAGTTCGAGATCGAGGTTGATCGCTTGTTCCGCTTGAAGGAGCTCAAATATCGATGCATGGTAAAAATAAAAAATAAAAAATAAAAAATTAGTTTCTCTCAGAATTTCTTCGATTCGATTCAATTCTGAAATCGTTTTTTTCTTCTTTTTTTTTTTTCTGTTTTGGATTTTGATCGGAACAGAGAGTTTCTCCGATGAGAACATTGGGAGAGAAGGAACATGGAAAGATCGTTAATGAAGCTGCTCCATCGTCGCAATCTCAATCTCAATCAGAGGTAAATCGCTATTTTATTTTATTCTACTTTCAATTTTAGGAATGTTTAGGAATTACCTTTTGCTTTAGTTTTCATTTTCTTCTATGAACGAATTGATGAGAAGAAACTGGCGATTGACGAATGTCGGGAATGGTGAGTTTTTCCTTGCGTAGGAGAAGAGTAAGAATGAGGAAACGACGTCGTTTGAGTGCGAATCTGAAAGTGTGAAGCGCAGAGTCCCGGTTCGGCTTGTTCACAAACTGATACTAACACACACCAAAAATCATAATCATAATAGCTCGTTATGGTTTATTTTTGTTTGCATTGCAATCTGTGGTGTACTTTCAGATTTTAAGAAAGAAAATAGCTCATAGCTTGTATTGTCGCCAAGAAAGGGGCAAAGAGAATTAGCATTTTGTGTTTTGAGCTTATTGACATTTTTGGTGAAATTTTGATATTACTTATTCAAATATATTGTACTATCATATGTTTTTTTTTTTTTTTTGTCTGGGACTCATCAATAGCACTCATATAATAGAAGAATATTTCTATTAGATACAAGATCGATGTGTCCAAATTTTAAAGAGACAAGAGACTTAAATATATTTTCAAATCCTCATGGATTTAAATATTTACAGATTAAAAAATCAGAAATTAATTTATTTTTTTTACTTTATAAAACAAATAACAATGGTACATATATTTGCCTTTATATAGGCAAAATTTTTTAATAAAATATAGATTCTTAACAACTAATAACAATTTTTAATGAAAGTAAAGAAACATGTAAAAGTGTAACTTATTTTACTATTTGATTAACATGCCAATTTATTTGACTACTTGATAAGCATGTTTATATAATTATGATAAATTTTAGTCGTAAATTTTGAATATTAATTTTTGCAATTTAACTAATTTTGATTTATCAAATTTAATATAGTTTCTATAATCTTTTATAATCTTCTTACCCCTATTAATATTAATGGATTTAAGTTGTATTTTTCTTAAAGATTTGGATACCAATTATAACAGCTAATGAGGTGATAATGAATTTGCATCGAGTTTGATTAATTATTATTACTAATATAATGTATAATACAATTAAGTTAGGTGTACACTAAAATTAATTATTAAAATTATAGAATACACATTAAAAATAAATTAAGTTATATATGTATTTATATATAAATACACAGTGATTAATTTTAATATATAAATAATATTTTTGTATGTAATAACATCTTATTTAGAATCATATCTCATTTATAAATTCATGGTTACTAAAGATTGATAATTTGATTTTAGTTTGAGTTGAAGTTCTGAATCTTGAAGTTCAATTTGAGAAAGTGCCATAGTTGGGGCGTTCTCTAGTAAAGAGGTAAATTGATATAGATATAAAGATATTTTCATCGATTAATCTTTATTGTGACTAGTAGGTGGATTTTTTATTTTAATATGGAAGAGTGAATAGAGTTTTACGTTAATGTTACAAAAAATAGGATTTTACAGTGTTCTGGAGGCATTGTTCTGTGCAAGCACAATACGCAGACTGTGTATTGTAATTTAATATTAAAATAATACAATACGTAGTCTGCGTATTATAATTTAATATTAAAATAATACAATACGCAGTCTATGTATTGTCTCTATAAATTAAAAAAAATGATTTGACAATTCGCACTCTACGAATTCTATAGCCCCCAAAATTTTGTAAAACACCATAACTTTCAATATTAAAAAATTACATCAATTCTTATCCAATATAAAAAAAAATTAACCCTAGTAGGTTTGTTGTCCTTTTTAGAAGAGTAACTTGGCGGAACACGTGGATGAGTCACTGAGCCATAAAAGTATGCGTGTTAGGAAAACTTAATGTAATTGCTGTATAGAAAGTTATGGACTGCGGTCTTTTTAGGTTTTTTTTTAATTGGATTTAAATATTTTAGTTTATTTTATTTGTAAAATAACCATAAATGAAAATGAGTAAAACTCCAACCCGCTTTTTGACCATTTCACTAACTCTCGTTCCGCCCTCTTCGATTGAAAAATAACATTGTGGGCCCTAATCAATAACTTCATCAGACATTCTACTCCTCTATTAATATCTCCTTTTAGAGCTAACGAATTTTGCTTACGTGTAATATTAAGTCAACATGTGAAAAGAAACTATTGAAAAGGACAAAATGCTCTTTTTTTCTTTCTTTTCTTTTTTCATCTCCTCCTCTTTACAAACCAGAACACCACCAAGCCATTTTCAGTCACCATCATCACTAACATCCACCACCATCATCTGCATTTTCTCCTTCTCCTCTCCATTTTCGGCCACCATCATCACCAACATCTACCATCATTCTTTGTTTTTGCTACACCACCTCACCGACATCATTCTTCTTCTTCTTTTGATCGAACCAAAACCACGAAGTCATATTTCTCCTCCTAATTCTCTGTTCACCCTTGACAACTCCAGCGTCGCCACGACTATCCTCTCTCTCCTTTTCTTCTTTTTACCTGGTACGGAATTTACAATCCACAAACTAATCGGCAAGTACATCGGGTCGTACCAAGTAATACCTCAGGTGAGTGAGGGTCGATCCCATGAGAATTGATGGACCAAACAACAATAGTTGAGTGATTCACTTAGTCAAACAAGCAGAAAGTAGTGTTTCGGAGTTCAAATTTCATTAAATAGTAAATCATGAATTAAGAAAGCAAACAGTAAACTTGGTGTGAGAAGTATGTGAGAGAACAGTTAATGTTTTAGAGATATTTATTTTCTGGATTAATATTTCTTACCAACTATTTTAATCATGCAAGATTCAATTTATGGCAAACTGTAATTGACTAAACCCTAATTCCTTAGAGATTTAGTCTCCTCTAACCTAATCAACTGCTAATTCCTTAGGCAATAAGCTTTCCAATCGTTACTGTCTTCCTGGCGCTAAACGTCAGGCTCGGCGTTTAGCGCCCTACAAGGCAGTGAGCTCGCACACGTTACGAGGTACCTAGCGCTAAATGCCCAGGTTTGCGTTTAGTGCTAGCTTGACAGAATGACTGCACGCATTTCAAATCGATTGGGCGCTAAACAGAATCAAAATTCTTTTCTTTTCTTCTGTACAGACTCTGTCAAACTGATCCAAAATTAACCTGAAATAATCAAAACAATAGAACTACTCAGCATCCAAATAGGCTTCAAACACTAAAATCTCAATAAAACTCAATACATTCATATCTAAAATAATAAGAAAATAAAGAAAAGATGCTCAATTTTGTGGAGGGTTTATGTTGATTCCATCAGTTTTATGATGTATTTTGTTGATTGTTGAGATGCCCTAGTGCTACTAGAAATACTGATTGTGTACCCATTATTTTAATAGTGGAAGATTTTACTGGACTAGGTCCCGTGGATTTTTGTCCCGCTTTTGGAGGGGGGTTTCATGATTAAAATTCTAGTGTTTGATTATTTAATTTCTGCCATTATATTTGCTACTTGGAGTATCTTTGGTGTTGCTTCTTTAATCACACAGGTTGTGCAAAAATTATTTTTGGTGCTTTCGCTGTTAGACAGGTTCTAGTTTGAACCTTAATTTTTCCAACAATGTTGTATCCAGAGCTTTAGTTGTTTATTTCTATGCTAATTAAATGGAGAAAAATACTCATGAGCCAAATATGGTCAAATTGAATTCCAAAAATTACTCGATTTGGAAGACCCTCATGGAAGATATGTTGTATAACAAGGACTTGTATGGTCCTACGGAGGGGGCATAAATCCATAGGTACTAAACACGAGAGAAAAATGTGCAAAATAAAGCATTCTTGATTAGGAAGCTTGTTAATATGAAGTATATTGAAGGTAAATCAATGTTGAAGCACTCGAGTATTTTTCAGGAGATGGTGAACCAATTGAAAAATAATGAAATCACTTCAAATCATGAGTTGAAAGCCTTGTTGTTGTTGTTGTTGAGTTCTTTGCCTAATAGTTAAAAAGTTTTGGTTGTGAGATTAACTAATTCAGCTCTAAAAGAAAAGTTAACGTTAGCAATGGTTAAAGAGAGCATGTTGAATGAAGAAGTCAGAAGAAGAGAGCGAAGTTTGATTAATGTCTCCTCCCAGTCAAAAGCACTTGTTTCAGAGTCACGAGAGAGAAGACAAAGTAGAAAACCTCAGACAGTTCTGATAGGTCAAACAGTCAAAGCAAGTCAAGAGGAAAGTACAAGCCAATAAAGGAGTTCATTTGTCACCAAGGTGGCAAGTCGGGGCATATCAAGAGGTATTATAGGTTCTTGAAAAGAAAACAATCAAGGGAAAGAAACAAAGACAAATGTAAAGATAATGATAAAGAAACTTTTGTTATTGTTTATGAAGATATTATGATCACATATGATGAAAACTATGTTAATCTTGTCTGTGATGATTCCACTTGGATTTATGGATTTTGGTGCCTCATGTCATGTCACTCTGAAGCACGAATTTTTTACTTTTTATACTGTTGGAAATTTTGACAAGATCAAATTGGGAGATAAAGGGGTGTGTGATATCATTGGTATGGGTGATGTGTGGCTTGAAACCAACATGGGATGCAAGTTGTAGTTGAAGAATATTAGGCATGCGCCAGATATGCAGTTCAATCTGATTTTAGTAAAGGCATCAGATCAAGAGGGTTATTGCACTTCTTTTGGTAGTCGAAAATGCAAGATTACTAAAGGGGCTCTCATTGTTGCTAAAGAAGACAATAGTCTTACTACTCTCTACCGGTTACAAGCAAAGTTGTGCAAAGAAGAGGTAAATATAACTGATGATTTCTCTTCTGATTTGTGGCATATATGTCTTGGTCACTTGACCGAGAAAGGACTAAGCGTCTTAGCCAAGAAGCACTCACTTCCAGTGAAAGCTACAACTTTAAATACTTGTACCCATTGTTTTGTAGAAAGCATGCTAGAGTATCATTTCATAGTTCTGGGCCTCATTGGAGATCACATGTTCTAGATTTAGTTCACACTGATATTTGCTCTATGAATGCTAAGACACTAGGCGGTGCATCATACTTTATAAATTTTATTGATGATTATTCTCGAAAAGTATGGGCTTTTATTTTGAAATCTAAAGACCAGGTGCTCAGTATCTTCAAACACTTCCATACAAGTGTTGAAAGAGAAACAAGAAGGAAATTGAAATGTGTTCGAGCTATAGGAGTCCATTTGAAGAGTATTATAAAGGACATGGGATCAAGTTTGATAAGATGGTTCCTAAGACTCCTCAATATAAATGAGTTGCAAAGAGAATAAATCGCACTATTAATGATAGAATCAGCTGTATGATCTCTCATGTAAAGTTGCCTAAATTCTTTTGGGGTGAAGCGATGAGGACTGTAGTAGATTTGATCAACCTTTCTCCTTCAGTTCCACTAAATGGTGATGTTCTAGAGAAAGTTTGGAGAGAAAAAGATATCTCCTATAGTCACTTGCGATTGTTCGGCTGCAGGGCTTTTGTTCACATTCTAAGAGATGAAAGATCTAAACTTGATGGGAAGTCAAAGCAATGTATCTTCATGGGTTACGGTCATGAAGACTTTGGTTACAGATTATGGGATCCGGTGAGCAATAAAATAAGAGATGTGATTTTTCTTGAAGACCAAACTATTGAAAATCTTCAGAAGACAGATAAGCCAACAATAACTGTTAGACATTCTGCTGATGATGAACCTAGTCCTTCTACTAGACCTCCTGTTGATGGAAAAGATGTACAAGTTGATAATGATGGTGATGATTTGCATGATGAACCTACACCTCAACCTGAGGTGCCAGATGTAGAAGTTCCACCAGATGTTGAAGTTCCACTTGTACTACCAGTTAAGCCTGAATTGAAAAGATCTAATAGAGACCTCATCCTTTTCAGAAATGCTCTCTACATGAGTATGTGATGTACATTGAGACTTGGAAACTAGAGAGATACCAGGAAGCTATGTCTGATGAGCATAAAGAAGATTGGTTGAAGGCCATGCAAGAAGAAATAAAATCCTTGCATGAGAATCATACGTTTGAATTTGTGAAGTTGCCGAGTGATAAGAGAGCATTCAAGAATAAATGGGTGTTCAAATTGAAAGTGGATAAAAATGTCTCACAGCCAAGGTACAAAGCTCGAATTAATTTTGAAAGGTATTAATTTTGAAATGTCTCACAACAGAAGAAAGGTATTAATTTTGAAGAGATTTTCTCTCTAATTGTGAAGATGTTTTCTATTCGAGTTGTGCTTGGATTAGCGGCTAGTTTGAATTTATAGGTTGAGCAACTTGATGTGAAGACTGTGTTCTTTCACGGTGACAAAGATAAAGAAATTTATATGGAGCAACCAGAGAGTTTTGAGATTAAAGAAAAGGAGTACCTTGTATGCAAGTTGAAGAAAAGCTTATATGGGCTGAAGCAAGCACCAAGGCAGTGGTACACAAAGTTTGATTCCTTCATGGAAGGTCATGGGTATAGTAAGACTTCTTTTGATCATTGTGAATATGTCAAGAAATTTTTTGATAGTGATTTTATAATTCTCTTGCTTTATGTTGATGGCATGTTTATTGTTGGTCATGACACTAAGAAGATTGAAAGTCTTAAGAAAGATTTGAATAAATTCTTTGCTATGAAGGATTTGGGTCCTGCAAAGAAAATCCTTGGCATGAGTATCACTCGTGACAGGAAGAATGGAAAACTGTAGTTGTCGCAACATAAGTATATTAAGAAGGTTTTAGAGAGGTTTAGCATGA
This sequence comes from Arachis ipaensis, assembly GCF_000816755.2. Classification (NCBI taxonomy): domain Eukaryota; kingdom Viridiplantae; phylum Streptophyta; class Magnoliopsida; order Fabales; family Fabaceae; genus Arachis; species Arachis ipaensis. The sequence continues at coordinate 148,309,461 of NC_029789.2, read as the reverse complement.
GTAATTCCAAACCTATTAGTACTTCACTTGCTAGTCATTTCAAGCTGAGTTTGCGGTAATGTCCTACAAGTGAGAAAGAGAAAGCAGAAATGAAGAAGATTAGATATGCATCTATAGTTGGTAGTTTGATGTATGCTATGATTTGCATCAGGCAGGATATTGCTCATGTTGTTGGAGTTGTTAGTCAGTTTTTCTTTAAACCTGGAAAGGAACACTAGCAAGCAACGAAATGGATTTTTAGATACCTTAATGGTACTTCCAGAGTTTGTTTATACTTTGGGAGTAGCCAACCTGTGTTGGATGGTTACACGGATGCGGATATGACTGGAGATCTTAATTCAAGAAAGTCTACTTCTGGTTATATGATGACTTTTGCAAGGGGAGCTGTGTCGTGACAATCTCGACTTTAGAAATGTGTTGCTTTGTCTACTACGAAGGAAGAATACATTGCTGTTGTTGAAGCTTCTAAGAAACTCTTGTGCATGAAGAAATTTTTACAAGAGTTAAGCATCAAGAGAAGTTTGTGTTATTTTGTGACAGTCAAAATGCTATCCATATCAACAAGAATCCGACGTTTCATTTTAGATCGAAACACATAGAGGTGAGGTATCATTGGATATATCAAGCGCTTGAGATGAAGTCATATGCACTTGAGAAGATCCATACTGATGATAATGGTTCAGATGTGATGATTAAGAGTTTACCTGCAGTGAAGTTTGATTATTGCAAAAAGAAGACGGGTTTGGTGGACTAGCCTATTCTCACTTGAGTCGATGAGGGGAAGATTTGTTGGTGGGTCTCCAACTCAAGTGGAACCCACAAGCCAAAAGAATAAAAAGAAAAAAAGTGGCAAAATCCACATTAAGAATAAAAAAAGTGGAGAGAGAGAGAGAGTATCTAAAGTGTCTCTCATTTAAAAAAAAAAGAAAAGAAACAGTGAGGAAGAAGAGAGAGCTTCGACAAGAAGAGAAAAAGAAAAAGAAAAAAAATGGTGGTGCCATTTTGATCTCATTCACCTGGTAAACTTGCTCTATTTCTTTTGAAATTTTAGTATGTTATTCCTAGTTTAGAGATGAACATTAAGATATAACTTGCTAGTTGTATTATCTTTTCTTTTGTCTGATTTGAGATACCCATTTTTATGGAGATTTATGTTGATTCTATCAGTTTTGATAATGTATTTTGTTTATTGTTGAGATGCTCTAGTGCTACTAGGAAGACGGATTATGTACCTATTATTTTGATAGTGGAAGATTTTACTGGACTAGGTCCGTGAGTTTTTTGTCCCTCTTTTGGGAGTTTTCCCACAATAAAAATTCTGGTGTTTGATTATTTAATTTCTGCCATTATATTTGCTGTTTAGAATATCTTTGGTATTGCCTATTTAATCGCGCAGGTTGTGGGAAAATTATTTTTGGTACTTCCGCTGTTAGATAGATTTTTGTCTGAACCTCAATTTTTCCAACAACAAGCAACCACAAAATCTCGAAACATTTATGCAGTTTCTGCAAGTACTACTCTACAACAGTCCACTAATAACATCAACACTATCACAACACACATACAACTGGATTGAACTTAGAACATTATGCAAGAATAAAACTGATATCAAATTTGAATTGTCGAAGAGTATTATTATGAGGATCCATAAGAATTTTTCTAAAAATCAGCTTTTAACAAAACACTAACATATCCCATAATCACCAAATCACTCTTTTACATAAAAATTGATACTTTAAGTAAATATCTATACTTAATCAAAATTCAGAAAAAGGCAACTAATAAGACCATATTCCGAACCAAATTCAGGTATTTAAGAAGAAGAAGAAGAAGAAGCAGTAGGGTGGTGCAGCAAGAACAGAGAATGGTTGTGGATGTGGCAACGGGGTGGTGCAGCGAGAACAGAGAATGGTGGTGGATGTTGGCTATGATGGTGACCAAAAATGATGGATAGGAGAAGAGAGAAGAGAGTTGGTCTGGTGGTGTTCTGGTTCATGAAGAGGAGAGGAAAAAAAAAAGAGGAGAGGAGGCGTTTTGTCCCTTTCAATAGTTCTTTAACACATGTCGAGTTAACATTATACATAGGTAAAATCTGTCCCACAACTAGAAAATGGATTAATACAGACAAATTTACAGACATATTTAGTCTTTATTACAGACAGATTTTTGGTTACTGACGAAACTACCGACGGATTTTGTCCCTCTGTAAATTCTCCATCCATTTCCCTGGGACGTCGAACTTTTCGACGGATTTTCCGACGAATTTTTCGTCTGTAATTACAGACAGATTTTCCGACGGATTTTCCGTCTGTAATTACAGACGAATTTCCGATAGATTTTTCGTCTGTAATTTAAACCTTGGAAAATCATCTCACACTCTGAACACTCTGAATATAGACAGAAAATTCGTCTGTAAATCCGTCAGTAAGGTAAAATAATTTTTTTTTTAGATTTTTTCATTGCAAAATAAACTTGTTTTCATACAAAATAAATATAAATTTAATACAAATTTTTATCTAATTTGTATTTGAATATTTATATTATTTCAAATAATAAACAAATTCATCGTATTATCAAACTAAAAGAAAAGTACTATAAACAAGCAAGTCAATATAATTCAAAACACAAAGTATATTGATACATCAACTATAATAATAAGTAACAACCATACATCAACAAAGTGTATTGATACATCAACTATAATTCAAAACAAATACTATTGAAAAAAAGAAAACCTGTAAAATCTATACTGTGGCATACACTAAAGGTGTATAAAACAATCTGCTCTTGTAGCTAACCACTTAAATATAAACATAAACCTAGTCTAAAATTAGGGCCAAACCAAGTTAAAGTTGTTCAATTCTTCTAAGATCCATTAATGTTTTCTATTTCTCCTGGCGGCTTGTTCTGCCATTCATCATGTGCATCTTCTATCTATTTGTTTGCTTTGCCGACTTGAATTGCTTGCCTAATTGTATAACATGATTATTTGCTTCTTGAATTTCTTGATATACATGTTATACTTGTATTTTACTTGCATTGTTATTACTTGTGTTTTCTATTGGGATTGAGGAGGTTTGTAAGGCGGTGGCGATGGGATCGCATGGCGGTTAGGCTGGCGAAGGCTATGGGACAGCGGAGAATTGCTAGATTAGAAATCCCTTAAGATAGTTTACCCCGTTTCATAAAGGTTTTTAAAATTATGGTTTTAATTTTAGTTATGCTTTAAGTTGAATCTTAAACAACTGCGTAAGCCAAACAATTTTCAATTAAAAATCATAATCCATTTGTAGGAGATAAACATATTATAAAAAGAGAAAATGTTTCCATGCCTTAGATGAAAGTTTGTGCTTACTCATCAACATTGTGCTGATTGTTAGTCTGTAATATAAAATGCAGCAATCAAAGTGAGCTTCCTAAACCTTTACACCAACGCATAAATGTATTTCATATATCAAACTTGAAATAGAAGCATCGGTTAACGAATTAGCATACCAACTGCCAACTGCAAAAAAAGAGAGAGGAAAAAGAATATATATGTAGAACAAAAACTGAAATAGTGACAATAAAATAAGAATGAATAAAGTAATTAGTCAATAGAAAATATAGAGGAAGCATATAAAGTTACTCCGAAATGCAAGTGCATAGAATCTTTAATATTACCTGTTTCACTTGATCATAGCTGGCTAGTTCAGCAGCATTAATGATAGCACTTCTTGCTATATTGGGGCCAATCCCAGTCCAAAGAGCTCCAAGTCCAAAGAGCTCCAACTCCTTCCTGAGTCTGTTGGATGAAAGTTCAAACAAAACTGGTTTTTATAGTTTCAATGTATAGCTTTTATATAGCAAACTCGATTCTAATAATAATAAACATAAGTAAGAATAAATGAAATGATGTGGAAATGAACTAGGGAGGGCAATAAGGACCCTATTTATATCCAAATGTGGAAGGCATGATGCCTGAGTTGCGTAAAAAGAATAGTAAAACCAAATAGAAAGATTGCAATTAGTACATAAATAATTGAGAAACAGTTAAGCTTAAACGATCATAGAGCTGTAGTGTTTGGTGCTGCAGCATAGGTACTTATTAGTTGAGAAAAAGAAGCAACATTTATTCCACTAATAATTAAAGCTATCTTCTTTGTTTTAATGCTGCAGAACAAAAGATGCATTACTCATTTATTTGCAGTGGTATTAATACACAACACAACACAGAATGATAACAGTTTATTTATTGGCTAAGTACACAGAATGATAACCCTTTTCAAGTACATAGAATGATTCAGCCATGCATTTTATACTTAATTTTCAATAGAGAAACAAGATAAGCATTAGCCAGAGGAGAGGTAAAAAATTATCAAAAAATTATCAAAAAATTAAGACATCATATAATGTTAGAAGAAGTGAATCAGCTTTATTATACCAAATTTAATTATAAATGAGTCATTGACTTTGGAGATTTGATACATTGAATTGTTCTATATGGACATAAATAGAAGAAACTATTAGCCCCTAAAAATGCTTAGAACTTAACACTAGATTAAGAAACACTCATAATTAAAAGTAGAAACTACCTGGTCAGCAATCATTCCAAGTCCCGTGCTTTGCATTAAAGACTTTACACCCACGCCATCACCAAGTTTTTGACTAGCTGCTCGAAACTCTTCCATAGATTTCTCAGGGTTAGTTCTTTTTAAAGATCATGGACGCTGCCAAATAGCAATTGCAGATTTGGAACATGTAATGCACACAATGCAATAAACCAGAACAAGTCTAAAAGCAAGTGATTCAGATTCAATTCAGTGACTGGATACTTTATACAAGTCTTTGATCAATTAAGCAATCAAGAACTGTCATTGAGTTGAGGAAGAGAAGAGGCTTTAATTCACAACAATTATATGAACATGAAAATGCAGTGTCTGAAGAGAAAACAACATAAATGAATCAATTAAATAAATAAAAAAGAAAACAGTAAGAATTGAAGTAGAAGAAAATATTATTCAAATAAGACATGCACCCCTAAGTTCCTCCTAGCAACAGACGCATTGATTTGCCTGCACCCAACATTGTAAAAAATATTATTCAAAATATCAAATTTAGTCACTCAATGCAAATATATGATAAAAACATAAGTTCTTTGGTGTGATGCCTAAAAAGGAAGAATCCTAGATGTGGTGGTAACTAAGCTATATTAATCCTACATAGGCATTCTTTTCCTTATCAACATGTAAAGCATAATAAAAAAAATTAGTTATTTTCTTCACATGCCTAAATGAAATAATTACAACTAATGTCTCTTGCAGAAAGTAAAAACTATTAAGAATTTCAAAGAAAAAAAGAAACTAATATACCTTGAGTGCCATGTCATCAATTCCTTTAGTAGTCAGAACAACATTGGCTCCAGCTTTCAATAGTTTTTCAATGCGTTCCTTAGTCATATCAGCCTCTCTGCAATACGAAATAAAATGACCAATTGCCAAGCCATGGAGTGAAACTTGGATATTATTTTATTTTGAGGTGGTAAGAATATTGTTTTAGAAAAAGCACAAGCAAATTTCCACAATAAAAAACATTGGCATTACACAGTTATTTATTATTTTAAGAAATTGCAAAATTATAGAATTATTAACCATAACAATAATCAAAGGGAAAAATCTATAAAGGGAAAATTTCAGTGTACACAACGGGAAACCCCTGGCCAATTCTTAAGATCATTTTAAAATTTAACACTTAGCAATATATGGTGAACAGCAACGGTGTTGCTATATAACACTATTTAATTTTTAACAACAAAATAAATATTCCCGCTGATATATGAAAGGGAGTTTGGCAAGAATTTTTTTTAGAATAATATGGAAGGCATGATCATATGTCACTGACAGAAGATTTAAGCATAAATTGTACTAATATTACCTTTGACGAATTTTCTCAAGCTCTCTGGGATCAGTAACTAATACTTGAACACCCAATTGCATTTTAGTCTTTTGAAGATTAAAATCAAGACAGGCAATTTTTGCAGGGGCAACCCTAAGAGGCATTCCTTGAGCTGCACGGCCAGTATTTAGAGCATAACCATTCATCAGAAAGCTGTCTCTAGCACTTTTTCCATGAGCCTTCAATATATTGATTCCCTATAATAATGGTGAACCAAAAAAAAAAAGGACAGAGGATAAAATCCAGAGAATGACCGTGATAATTAAAGCACGTAAAGGCAAGATTTAACTAATTGAAGTACACATCACAAATTCTCAACACATGCTGAAAATAGAGTGTTTTAGTTTCACCTAGGAGCAAGCCATATAAACAATAAGATGAAAAGGAATTCGAAAAACCAACCTTGATTGGGTATTTAACTTCCCCCCTAGCATTGGTCATCTTTACAACTTGCACTACCTCTACAACCTGTGTAAATAACCAAAACCACAAGAACCATAAGCCCACATGATGAGAACTGAAACTCCTTTTTGCAATTGCGCAGTCCATATCCCCAAAATTTAACCTTTTCGAGAACTAAACTTCAAACATACCAAGTTGGCAAAGAAGTCATTGTCACCAGATATCAACTTTGACGACATGCTGGTCTTGGCACAGTTAATAAGGGATTCCTTTCCAAGCTTGTCAACCTAAAGTCAATAGAGAAATCCGATTTAGTAACAAATAAGATATACCAAAGCTAGTAACTGCATCGCACTTATGGCAAGAGAAGCAAGCTCTGGTCAATACAAAAATTGCATTGCAGCCAGAGGTTTGTCCCGAGACCTGCCAAATCATATAAGCCAAAAAAACTAATCAGCATTTGCAATCTTTGCATGAAATGCATACCTCTTATACCAAACGGAAAATAAAAGCATAAACCAAACAGACCCAAAAAGTGAAAATCAAATTCATTTGCAGTATATATACCAAAAACAAAAACACCTTCGAAAAGAAAAAAGGAAATAAATCATGTTCCTTACTAATTTGAAACCAACCTTAACGTGGCAGTGACATTATACTTGGGCAGCATCCTGCCACCAAAATAACCAGGTCAGTAACCAATTCCTATTTGACAAATCCATAGAATCAATCAGTGCACTAACCTGATATCTTTCATGAAAAGCTGTTTGGACTTTTCCACCAACCTTGATATCATCCCGGAGTATCTGCTCCTCACTCCTCAGCCAAGTAGGTCATAGACAAAGTTAATTTTATTTTCCATTAATATTTAAGCTGAAAAGAATAACTACTTCTATCTTAACATATCACCTAACTACTTCTACAACTTCCAAATCACAGAAGAGAGAATAATACTGCAATAAATAATCCTAATACTACAATTTCTGCATAGATAAATCTATCTGCTGCAATAAGTGATTAAGAGAAGCCATAATCTAGAAGTTCAATTCCATTCTATATCTATAAGAGTTCAACGAATTTCACTGTATTGCTAGAACACTAATTAATTAAGAATGTGCAATTCTAGGGTTCCAAAAACAATTAACCAAACAGAATAAACAAACATGCATACAATATGAGAGGAAATAGATTAAACCAGCGTTATAATGGTGAAATTGAAAAAGTTTCAGAAAGCCTCTTCAAGCTATATATATAAAATTGAAATCCAAGTATTTCGCACATTGTATAAGAATAAAAAATACTAAGATGAATGATTGAAAGCAATGCATTTATCTACACACAAAAAAAATCACAAATAGTGTAGAATCATGGAACAAGCTCAGAACAGGTGATCGAATCCCTAAGCTGGAAATTAGAAAAATTTAAACAGAAGAAAGAGAATGGAAAGGTCAAAATTACCATCTGTTTTGAGATACCAGCATGTGATAGAAACTGCAACAGTAACAAGAAGCTCAATCAACATCAACAACAACAAGAAGATAGAAACTGCGAGAAAAAATTGATAAACCTAAAATTGGCACAGAAAAATTGAACCCTAAGCAACAGCAAGGAGGGGGCTCGTGCGACGCAAGCGGTGGCGGCAGCGGTGGAAAAAGACGAAAACTCAGAGGAACGATCGAACAATGGCAGCAGAGGCGGCGGCAGAGGAGGAGGAGGAGGAACGGAAGAGAGCGTGACGGAGAGGATCCATTGGAAGGGGTGTGACGGAGAGGATCCATTGGAAGGGGTGTGACGGAGAAGATCCATTGGAAGGGGTGTGACGGAGCTTCGGTGCGACTGAACCAAAGCTGAGATGCGCCGCTGATGGAGGATTTGGAAGGGATGAGCGTGGAGATTTGTAGAAGTATCGTGATTGAAACGCGGAGCTTTTTGGTCACAACCCTTATTTTAATATTTTTCGACGGAAAATTTTAAATTACAAACGAATTTTCTGTCTGTAATAATTTAATAAAACGCTGCATTTTTTCTATTTAATTACAGACGAATTTTTTGTCTACAACTATTTTTCACAGAAAAAAAATAATTTTTTTGACAGAATTATCGATAGATTTTTTTTTTTTGTAATTTATACTAATTCATTTTTTTGTTTTCTGACAAAAAATTCCTCTAAAATTCCGTCTGTATTAACTAGTTTTTTAGTAGTGATAGTTTAGGTATTAATCTAATGTTTTATTCTCTTCATGACTTTATATATTTTATTTTATTCTCAATTTATTCATCGTTATTATTTGTTTTTTTTTTTACTTTTGTTCTATTATATGTATATATGTTGCATATAAAATTTTAAAATAAATTAATTAATTTAAAATAACTTTTTTATTTTTAGAAATAGTAATGAAAAAATTTTTTAATTATATATATAATGAATAATAGTATTTTAAGAATGAAAGTGAATTCTTTTTAATTTTTGTATTTTTATATAATTAATAATGTTTAACAAAATTTATTTTAGTATATATAATTTTGCCTCCACTTTTAAAATTTTTTTAGTCCGTCACTGTAACTAGTAAATATTATTTTTTTGTCAGTATTTAATAATAATATTTACTCATATTTACAGAAATTTTGCATACAAAAAGTATATAGTTTATACCTATATTTATCAGAGTAATTAATATAGTTTGCACCCATATTTTTCTATAATTTGCATACATAAATTAATAAAAATTATTTGCTAAAGATAATTTAGTATTTGTACTAGTCAAATAGTCATAAAAAATACTAAAAATGATTAGTCCCAAAAATTTTATTTTTAATTTTTTTTCATAATTTTATATTTTTATTTAATTATGAGTTTATGACCAAATTAATTGAATGAAAATAATTTATCAGTTGAATTAGTGATCAATCTGGTTCGGTTCTGATAAGTATGGACTACAGTCCAATCTCTATTCACTTACCCGTCGATAGACGAGTACGACCCCGTTTCTTTGTCCTGAATCACTCCCATCTCTTTAATGTTGCTGCCATTGTTGTGCACTTGTGCTATCTACTCACCCAATCTTATCACTTCCTCTGTGCTCTCGTCACAAGTACCTCTCTCGATATCTTAATTTTAAAATTTCTATTTTATGGATTAGTTTTTATTTTTGCAAGGTTATGAAAATTGGTGCGAACCGTGAGGACTAGAATTGTGGTTTGGTTAAAAATTATAACCGCCAAATTTAAAAACCCTTTTTGAACTGTTGAACCGATTGAAAATCGGTCGGTCAAATCGAATGGCAATACGACAGGTTTTCACCTTTTGAATGAAAACGACGTCGTTTCACTGTTAAAAAGAAAAAAAGGAAGGAGAAACGGGAACCCACTAACCCTAGTCTCCACTTTCAGCAGCATCTCCTTCCTCTCGAGCTCCTCAGTCCTCCCTCACACCCTCAGAATCGCATCACTTGCTCCGTCCAGCCACTAACCTCCATAGTTCCATCCAGGTCTTCCTTGAAAACGCTAGCCTCTCTTTATGAGGTGAAAACACAGTGTCTAATTAAGCTTGATTAAATTCGGCTGGAGCTCTTTAATCTTTGTGATATCTTCTGCTTAGATAGATCCTTAATTTGTTTGATTTGCTTGTGTATAATTAAACCTTGTTACTTTAACTAATTAACATTCTGGAGCTTTAATTTGCTTGTTTTGCTTGTCATTTGAATTTAATTAAATATAAATAGAAGGAGATAGGCCTTAATTTGCTTCTGTTTTACTTGCCATTTAGGTTCACTAATGCATATTCATTAAACACAATGTAATAAGTGTCTTGCATGTAATTTTTTGCGGTTCTTGATTTATCTTTTGTTCTTTTTTGGATCTTGGACATATAACATTTTAAATGCCTAATGACTTGTAATATGTGTGCTGTGTAAAAGGATTTGCTGCATCTTTACGGGTTATTTCACTTGAGATTGCTTGCTTTCCTTTGATCAGCTGTTGTACTAAATTTGGGTCTTAATCAGAATTCAGAATTGTCAATATTTGAAGAAAATTGTCAAGTCTTATTTCTCCATGTCTGGACAAATACAATCAACATAAACTTTTGAATTGATTTGAGGAATGAGGAGTAAAATAGACTCGTGGTATTTAAGTATTGAATTGATTTGATTTGATTTTCTACGTATAACAAGGACCGAGATTAATCATCTTCAACCTCTATCCTACTCTTTCCGCAATTGAATAAGCTTTTTTCTTGAAATTAAATTTGACACATTCTTCCCTTGTTAATGCTGAGCAAAGCCATGGGATTTAGAAACCTGGGACTACTTGGATCATTTGCCAAAGAGGGGTTGGAAAAAGCATTCTCTCTTGGAAAGTTCTTCTGTTTTCTACATCTCACCGACACCTATTTGGTCACCTTTGTTGTGGTAAGCATGTGGTATCTATTTGCTTTTTCTTAAAATTCTATTTCTTTTTCAAGAAACTTGCAAATTGATCATGACAAACTTCCATCATATCATTCTTTGAAATTATAAATCAAAAGAAAAAAAAAGGTGATTAACTGTATTCCTTCACTTTAAAATGGATCTCCACAGATACACTTAACTATTACAATAATCTGACAGTATTAACTTAATTAAGATATTATAACAATTAGGAATCTGTTAAGTGCCCAAGTGAAGAAAACAAGGAGGGAAGGAAAGCAGTTAAGTCAGTTATAGAGGATGGTGGTAAAATAGTACCTTTACCTTTTATTTACAATAGAAAAGTGAAAGAAAAGTGAGTTGAAAATGAAAATAGGGCCAACTAATGTAACAAATAGGACAGCTGGAAAGGTTGGTGGAGATGAAGTAATTCTATTATAGAGAGAGGATCAAAGCTGGGATTTTAGACCGGGCAGGATCTTAGGAGGGTGGTAGCTGCTCAAATGCTACCTTGTTATCTACTTTTCGTAATTGGTTCTTCAATTGATTCATCAAAGACCGAGAGAGTATCACTTTTATACCTTCCAACTTCTATGTTTCTCATTCCCTTCTATTCTCTTCCTACTCTCCCTTTTGTAATCCTGCTCTTTATATTCTTCTAATCTGATTCTTCCTCTATTGCCTAGACTTATAATTAATGCCTAGTCTTACAAAATTTCAGAGAATTTTTTAAGTTTAATTAATTGGAGAGTAATGTGGATATCATTTTTTTTCTTATGAAAAGCAACTAATCAGCCTCAATGCATCAGACATCTGGTCCCAGCATGCTTACCACAATAGATTTGATCCCAACAATGTTTTTCGGTAAAAGGATCTAATCAGCAACGACACTGAATCACAAATGCCATTATCAGTTGTTAGAAAATTCAAACGGTACTATTCAATTTGATTTGGCTTCCAAATGGAACAAGAACAAGTGTGAATAATCAGCAACAACACTGAATCACAAATGTATGAACAGGTCCGGTTCCAATATCCGATTCAGAAGATACCAACAACTCATAATTAACATTCTTTCTAAATCAAACTAAAAGTTCAAATTAGAAATTAAAAAGAAAATTCCAATACATAAACAATCCACATTAACGTAAAATCCGAAAAAGAACCATATCTAAAAAATGTAATGTACACAGCCTAACCTAATAATTATAATAATTATATTAGTGGTTATTTCCAAGGCTTAACCCGTAATATTGAAGTCACACAGACACAATAATATAGATGTGATAAGTTGAGTCACTATGAGTGACAGTGTGGTAAGTAAAGAATCTAATAGTGAGCATGAAATTTTAAATTTAAACTTACTATAGTCAATATTTCAGTAAATTGCTATTTATAACTATGAAAAATTTGAGATTATAATTCTAAGTTATAAATTAATTATTAATTATGCATTTCAACTTACAGTATGCTCATAGACAATGAGATTTTTTTAACCCAAGTATCATAGATCTATTTACCGGAGTGTTAAATTTTAAACTATTTATCTCATTGTTATCTTTTGACAAGATAGTATATTTTGTATTATTTTTTTGCCCCCTAAGGCTCCAAATGTGCAACTTAGAAACATAATATTGGAATCAATGGAATTAGGATACAAGAGCTAGGGAACTTGAACAAATTGTACGGTATGAGATCGAGAGAGGAGAGAGAGAAAGAGGAAAACGAAAAGGGAATTTGTGAAGCTGAATTTCATTGAACTTCACTTGAGAATCATAAAGTACACTCACATCAGTGTTTCCAGAAAGGTCCAAAACCTTTGATTGGCCATACCTACAGAGTAGAAACATCAAAAGATTGGATGAAAAAACAAAGAAAGGGGACAACAATTTTTTAAGTAAACAAATATTACCCTCCAAAATAGCCTGTGTTGAATAAGTCCATAAGGAACAGCACCAAAATTCCTTGAATCATTGGATTTATATGCATTATCACCCTGTATCCAAACGTGACCCTTTGGAACCTAAATAACACAGACATAGACAACACAATCTATATATCCATTTTGTAAGGGAGGGGAACAAATCAACACAAGAAGCTATAATAAGGTGGTCGAGGCCTCATTTGCATCGTGAGCAACCACACCCGGGTCTGAAACTTCGTTGAGACCAAGTAGTGGATAGGAACCCTTAAAAGTGTTGTGTGTGAGTGTGTAGTGTGCATGAGTTTGTGATGTTAAGTTGGGGCTATCCAACTCATCTGACTGAAAGAAGAAAAAAAAGCTATAAATAAGCAAATACCAAGCCGGCAATTAAAATGATGAACCAAAATGAACCATGCTTTAAACCAATTATTCAAAAGAAAAGGCGAACACACTACCAAACCAAAACCAAAACTCAAAATCAAAAGAGAATAAAATCTATGCTACATTGACAATGTAAAGTTGTTTTGGTGCATAAAAATTAAATCCTAATTAAAACCATAGAACGAAAAACACTAGAAAAATAAGGAATCAACCATACCACAATAGTTTCCTGCTTATCAGGCTCATCAGGGTTAGAAATGTATGTAACAGTATCATCCTCCATTCCAACCAATCGTTTAGCCAGAAGCTTCCTAGGGTTTTGAGGGGAGCGAATAATCACAATATCTCCACAAGTAACTTTACCAAATCTAGTTGAGATCCTTTCACCGAAAAACATTGTTGGGATCAAATCTATTGTGGGAAGCATGCTGGGACCAGATGTCTGATGCATTGAGGCTGATTAGTTGCTTTTCATAAGAAAAAAGTGATACCCACATTACTCTCCAATTAACTCAACTTAAAAAATTCTCTTAAATTTTGTAAGACTAGGTAGTAATTATAAGTCTAGGCAATAGAGGAAGAATCAGATTAGAAGAATATAAAGAGCAGAATTACAAAAGGGAGAGTAGAAAGAGAATAGAAGGGAATGAGAAACATAGAAGTTGGAAGGTATAAAAGTGATACTCTCTCGGTCTTTGATGAATCAATTGAAAAACCAATTATGGAAAGTAGATAACAAGGTAGCAATCAAGCAGCTACCACCCTCCTAAGATCCTGCCCGGTCTAAAATCCCAACTTTGATCCTCTCTCTATAATAGAATTACCCCATCTCCACCAACCTTTCCAGCTGTCCTATTTGTTACATTAGTTGGCCCTATTTTCATTTTCAACTCACTTTTCTTTCACTTTTCTATTGTAAATAAAAGGTAAAAGTACTATTTTACCACCATCCTCTATAACTGACTTAACTGCTTCCCTTCCCTCCTTGTTTTCTTCACTTGGGCACTTAACAGATTCCTAATTGTTACAATATCTTAATTAAATTAATACTGTCAGATTATTGTAATAGTTAAGTGTATTTGTGGAGATCCATTTTAAAGTGAAAGAACACAGCTAATCACCTTTTTTTTTCTTTTGATTTATAATTTTAAAGAATGATATGATGAAAGTTTGTCATGAGCAATTTGCAAGTTTCTTGAAAAAGAAATAGAATTTTAAGAAAAAGCAAATAGATACCACATGCTTACCACAACAAACGTGACCAAATAGGTGTCGGTGACATGTAGAAAACAGAAGAACTTTCCAAGAGAGAATGCTTTTTCCAACCCCTCTTTGGCAAATGATCCAAGTAGTCCCAGGTTTCTAAATCCCATGGCTTTGCTCAGCATTAACAAGGGAAGAATGTGTCAAATTTAATTTCAAGAAAAAAGCTTATTCAATTGCGGAAAGAGTAGGATAGAGGTCGAAGATGATTAATCTCAGTCCTTGTTATACGTAGAAAATTAAATCAAATCAATTCAATACTTAAATACCGCGAGTCTATTTTACTCCTCATTCCTCAAATCAATTCAAAAGTTTATGTTGATTGTATTTGTCCGGACATGGAGAAATAAGACTTGACAATTTTCTTCAAATATTGACAATTCTGAATTCTGATTAAGACCCAAATTTAGTACAACAGCTGATCAAAGGAAAGCAAGCAATCTCAAGTGAAATAACCCGTAAAGATGCAGCAAATCCTTTTACACAGCACACATATTACAAGTCATTAGGCATTTAAAATGTTATATGTCCAAGATCCAAAAAGAAACAAAAGATAAATCAAGAACTGCAAACAATTACATGCAAGACACTTATTACATTGTGTTTAATGAATATGCATTAGTGAACCTAAATGGCAAGCAAAACAGAAGCAAATTAAGGCTTATCTCCTTCCATTTATATTTAATTAAATTCAAATGACAAGCAAAACAAGCAAATTAAGGCTCCAGAATGTTAATTAGTTAAAGTAACAAGGTTTAATCATACACAAGCAAATCAAACAAATTAAGGATCTATCTAAGCAGAAGATATCACAAAGATTAAAGAGCTCCAGCCGAATTTAATCAAGCTTAATTAGACACTGTGTTTTCACCTCATAAAGAAAGGCTAGCGTTTTCAAGGAAGACCTGGATGGAACTATGGAGGTTAGTGGCTGGACGGAGCAAGTGATGCGATTCTGAGGGTGTGAGGGAGGACGGAGGAGCTCGAGAGGAAGGAGATGCTGCTGAAAGTGGAGACTAGAGTTAGTGGATTCTCGTTTCTCCTTCCTTTTTTTCTTTTTAACAGTGAAACGGCGTCGTTTTCATTCAAAAGGGTGAAAACCTGTTGTACTGCCATTCGGTTTGACCGACCGGTTTTCAATCGGTTCAACAGTTCAAAAACGGTTTTTAAATTTGGCGGTTATAATTTTTAACCAAACCGCAATTCTTGTCCTCACGGTTCGCACCAATTTTCATAACCTTGCAAAAATCAAAACTAATTCATAAAATAGAAATTTTAAAATTAAGATATCGAGAGGTACTGGTAACGAGAGAGAGCACAGAGGAAGTGATAAGACTGGGTGAGTAGAGAGCACAAGTGCACAACAATGGCAGAGAGGAGAACAGATCGGCGATGAGAACTCGCTGACATTACATAGCTACGGAAACGGTAGAAAGAGAACAGATAGCAGCAGACACATTAAAGAGGTGGGAGTGATTCAGGACAAAGAAACGGGGTCGTTCTCGTCTATCGACGGGTAAGTGAATCGAGATTGGACTGTAGTCCATACTTATCAGAACCAAACGAGATTGATCACTAATTCAACCGATAAATTATTTTCATTCAATTAATTCGGTCATAAACTCATAATTAAATAAAAATTTAAAATTTAAAAAAATTAAAAATAAAATTTTTGGGACTAATCATTTTTAGTATTTTTATGACTATTTGACTAGTACAAACACTAAATTATCTTTAACAAATAATTTTTATTAATTTATGTATGCAAATTATAGAAAAATGTGGATGCAAACTATATTAATTACTTTGATAAATATAGGTATAAACTATATACTTTTTGTATGCAAAATTTCTGTAAATATGAGTAAATATTATTATTAAATACTGACAAAAAAATAATATTTACTAGTTACAGTGACGGACCAAAAAAATTTTAAGAGTAGAGGCAAAAATATATATACTAAAATAAATTTTGTTAAACATTATTAATTATATAAAAATACAAAAATTAAAAAGAATTCACTTTCATTCTTAAAATACTATTATTCATTATATATAATTTATAAAAAAATAATTTTTTATTTCTAAAACTTGAACTTAAAACATTTTAATTAAATTATAGATAATTTATTATCGTAACTAATTTTTTTATACATATTTAATAATAAAAGACTAAATCAATTGGCATATTAGTGCCTAACGATACACTAGTATTTATAATTTGAAATTAGAATTATATATAAATTCTAAAAAAATTAAATCTGTATATGAAAAGTATGTTTATATAAAATAATAGAAATTTAATTTATAATTTTTTTTCTTTCTTTTTAAAATAATTAAATTTGTTATATATTTTTTAATTTAATTTTGATATAATGTTAGATGAAAAATTTTATGCATCTGTGTAATTATGTATTGTAATTAAAATATTTTTTCATTACTATTTCTAAAAATAAAAAATTTATTTTAAATTATTAAATTAATCAATTCATTTTAAAATTTTATATGCAACATAAATACATATAATAGAATAAAAGTAAAAAAAAAACAAATAATAAAGATGAATAAATTGAAAATAAAATAAAATATATAAAGTCATGAAGAGAATAAAACATTAGATTAATACCTAAACTATAATTGTTTGAATTAAAATTTTCCATTGAAAATATCAAAAAGAGAAATAATGAAATAGGAAAATACATACATAGTCATAGAAAGCTATATAAAAAACATGGAAAATTTAAAATTTACCTTTTGATGAAGAGAGGATGACCACTAGACAAAAAATAGAAAAAAAATTGAAAATATAAAAATAGGAGGAGGGTATAATGGAATAAAAGAGTGACAACACAAGAAATAAATTTGATTAGGTTAAATAATAGTCAAAATAATAGAAAATAAAAAAATAAATTTAAAATTTTGGCCAATTAAATTTAATTTATTTATAGTGGGGTCATTTAAAATTTGAAGTGAAATCACATTATATATAACTAATTTTTTTAAAAAAAGAAATTGAAAACACAATGGGGGCAAGTACCCCCTCACTTATGCCTAGGTCGGTGCCTGACTAGTTACATAGTATTGCTCAAATTAAAATACATTTCTTCACATATATATTAATAAGTAATAACCATCAGTGATCAAAAATTAAAATGCTTGTAGACGATAAAAATTTAACAATTTTCTCTATGAATGAACAAAAATCTGAATTACAAATTATTATGTTAATAAGATTCACCTCCTTGTTTTAGGTGAGAATGGAGAAGAGAGCAAAATGCAGGCATCACGGCAAATATAACCAGGGTCAAGCTAATCCTAATGTATGCTTCGTTCAGAATTTATGTAAATCAGTATACATCACTTATTCTTTATTCCCATAAATTATTGTAAGTTATTGCTAAAAGTTTTCATCCAACAAAGAAGGAGGAATCAAAATCAGAGAGACATGGCATACACAAAAGCAACTTCCTTTGTTACCATAATGTAATCCCACAAAGTATAAACAAAGCACAACTTAAGCTGACAACAAAAACAGAAATCCAATCATATGGATCTCAACCACCAATCTTAAATAAATAGAATCATTTTAGACAAAAAAATACCAACAACTACTAAAAAGGGTGAATAATTAAAAAATTATCAAACATGGATGCTTCCTAGTCCAAGAAAGTAATCCGGCATTGAACATCGGTATCAAAGATATGATAAAACGACAATCTATACTTCAATGGACATCAAGATCTAACTCATGACAAAATTCCCAAAACACCAAATCACGGATCCAAAAGTCCCCAAAAAACCCAAAACTAGGGTCAAAACCCCAAAGGACAAAAGCACATAATTCACAAGCTACAAACATCAATTCATCATCTTCATATAAAGATAAACAAAAGCATCATCAAACAAACCAACCCACCAGAACAAACAGAACTAAAGAATTAATTAATTAATTAATTAAACGCTACAAGCTAACCTACAAGACGGGATTTGAAAAATAATAAAAGATGATGGTTTGAAAGCAAAAGGAAGACAAAAAATCGAAACTTTGGAAACGGATATAAGAAATTTGAGTTGGTTTTCTTACCTGGGAAGGTTGCGGGGGAAGGGAATTGGGGAAAAAAGGCGTTGTTTTCACAGAAAAATAGAGGAAAGGAAAAGAGGGATTCCGATTTCAATTAAAGATGTGGAAGAGCACTCGCGTCGCCGCTTAAACATGTTAATTAGGTGTTACGTGGCTTCATGTGATTGGTTGTTGGTGCCAATTGAGCATAGTTATTAGAACCAAACCGGTAATCAACCCGGTCATATGACTGGGTCACCGGGTCACTGGTTCAACCGGTGAGTTACTGATTCACCCGGTTAACCCAGTCATAATTAAAAAAAAATACAAAATTATATAAATAAAATTAAAATAATGTTTTAAAACTTAAAATATAAGTCTTTACAAATATTAATAATCTAGTATCAATTCTTAGACATAATAAACTAATTTCTAGTACAAAATATTCTCATAATTTAAATGAACAAGGGCGATCAACATATTACACATTTCTAAAATACAAGTCTTTGCTGATGATATTGTTCCTGAGATGGTGGTATTTCCGATAGTGTTTGAGATGACATTTTTAAAATTCTAGTAAAAGAAACAAAAAATTTTCAGCATTGAAAGATTTAGCCAAGCAATTTTTTTAATCAACACAGCAACAACCACCAAAGTTCACTAACGATAATCAACAACAAATTCGACTATTCAAGTATTTACCTCTATTATCCAGCAACAAAATTCAATCCAATGATGTTATCCAGCAACAAAAAAAATTGCTCAGGTTCAACAACAATTGTGAAAAATCAAATACAGTAGCAACAACCACCAGATTCAACAAAAATTATAATTAAAATTTGCTCAGGTTCAACAACAATTTTAATTTATAAAAATTATAATTAAAAAATTGCTCAGGTTCAACAACAATTGTGAAAATTCAAATACAGTAGCAACAACCACCAGATTCAATAAAAATTATAATTAAAATTTGCTAAGGTTCAACAATAATTCTAATTTATTCAAGTACTCAACTCTATTATCTAGCAACAAAATTCAATCCAATGATGTTATCCAGCAACAAAAAAAAATTGCTTAGGTTCAGCAACAATTGTAAAAAATCAAATACGGTAGCAACAACCACCAGATTCAACAAAAATTATAATTAAAATTTGCTCAGGTTCAACAACAATTTTAATTTATTCAAGTATTCAACTCTGTTATCCAGCAACAAAATTCAATCCAATAATGTTATCCAGCAACACAAAAATATGCTCAGGTTCAGCAATTGTAAAAAATCAAATACACAGCAATAATCACCATATCCAACATCAATTCTAATTAAAATTTGTTTAGGTTCAATAACAATTCTAATTTATTCATGTAATTAACTCTGACATCCAGCAACAATTCAATCCAATTATGTTATCTAGCAATAAAAAAATTGCTCAGGTTCAGCAACAATTGTGAAAAATCAAATACAATAGCAACAACCACTAGATTCAACAACAATTCTAATTAAAATTTTCTCAGTTTCAACAACAATTCTAATTTATTCAAATTTGACACTGAAACGGTGAACAGTGAAAGAACAGGATCGAAAATTCGAACAGAGCTCACCCGTAACTGGTTTCGAACTTCCGAGACCGCGACGAAACAAGAAGACGACTACCACCACCACCACCATCCAACGGAGCAGATGCTGCTTGACTGGTTCCGTCTGCTTCTTCCGCCGACGAAGCGAATGCAGGAGCACAAGACCGCGAGGATGAGCTTATGAGTGCGAGACTGAGAGAGAGACGAGGTGAGGCTGTGAGAGACTGAGAGTGACGACTGACGAGGTGAAGGGAGAGAGAGAGAGTGACTCGGTGAGGATGAGGCCCTGGAGTGTCGAGAGAAAAGAGAGATGCGGCTGGGTGAGAGAGAGACGAGGTGAGGCTGTGAGAGACTGAAAGTGACGACTGACGAGGTGAGGGGAGAGACGAAAAAGTGACGCGGTGAGGGTGAGGTCGTGGAGTGTCGCGAGAGAAGAGAGATGAGGCTGGGGGTGGGAGGTTCCATTCATATTAGGTTTTAACAAAAGGGGGTGGGGGAAGAGGCATTGAACGACGCCGTTTGCAGGTAAAGAAAGAAAAAATAATAAAAAACACAACCCGTACCGGGTTGCATTAACTGGCCGGGTCACCGGTTTTTATGAAAACCGGCCGAGTCAAATTGGTTTTCACCGGGTCTCATGCTTATCCGATTCAATAAGTGACTCGACTCGATCGGATGACCAAGTTTTCGGTCGAATTGGCTAGGTCGAGCCGTGTTTGATAACTATGCAATTGAGTGATTGACCAAGTGTATATTGGGTCCCACTTGTTTTCTTTCCTTTTCTTTGGTGTAATGGGTTTTTCTTTTGTACTTGTTGGAATGTGAGGATGGGGAATATGCTACGGAAATTTGGTTTCTCCACTTGCCTGTGCTAATTTTGCCAGAAAATAATTTAAAAATGAAAGAAAAAATAGTGTTATGCACATATGTTGTATTATGTTGTGTTATGTAAAATTATGGACCTGCAAATTTATAGTAGTACAAAACGTAACTTGCGTTTTATTAGAAACAAAAAAAAAATAAAAATAAAAAAGCAAAACACAACTTGCGTTTTAACATAAGAAAAAAAGAAAAAAATTTCCTACAAAGAGTTGGCTAAGGCATACTAGTATTATTAATATTATTATATTACTACTATTATTATTATTATTATTATGTTGGTCTCTATAGTTTTACTAAATTTTTAATTAAGTTCTTATATTTTTTCTTTTTAATTGAATTTCTATATCATATCAGATTTTGCAACTAAGTTTCTACCATGATAAAAACGTTGGAATTAACAGAATATTCAGTCAAGTGTTAGGCATTTTATTACTATCAATATTATTATATTATTAGTAGATTATTAGTATTAGCACTTCTGTTATTATTGTTATTATTATTACTAGAACGTAACCTGCGTTTTGATTATTATTAAAAAATAGCAAAATGTAAAATGTAACTTACGTTTTTGTGAGTTTTATTTCAATTTTTTTAAAATAAAACGCAATCTACGTTTTATGTTGTTTAAAAACAAAAAATAAAAAAAATAAAAATAAAAACATAAAACGTAACTTACGATTTATACTAATATCATAGCAGTATAAATACGGTACAAATATCTATTTTATTGTGTAATATTAATATTTTTTCCATATATAAAAAAATGAGACTAATTTTGCGGTGCTCATTTGGATTAGAGGAATTTCTTTTTTTATCTTCAAGTATATTAAAGGATAATGTCCAGCAACCCGCATTATGCGTTTTTTGTACCATGAAAAAGGCCACGTAGATATGGCAATGGGTCCCAGGGACGGAGACATGTCCCCTGTCTCCCGTCATCTAGATCATTTTCAATAGGAAATTCATCCTAATCTTTATTTATAATCTATCTGTCATAAAAAAATAACTTAACATTAATTTTTGCGTCATAAATAATAAATAAAAATTTAAAACATCTTTTTTCTTTATTAAAAAAAACTAATTTT
>NC_029789.2:148271194-148287119 GCF_000816755.2 Arachis ipaensis | reverse complement strand
TGCATTATTAATATAAATTATTAATTAAATAAAAGAATAATTATTTAATATAATTAATTATAATTATCAACTAACTTAAATATGATTTAATTATTTAAATTATTTATTTATTTTTTTTATTAGTCACGTATCAAAAAATTATTGAAAAGGCAAAGTCCTTTTCAGAGGGCTTCATTTTCTCGATAAAAGAGAAAGACCTCACTTCTCATTCTATTTTAATGGGAAATGGATCTTCTCTAGTATTTTTATGATCTCTCACCGTTAACTTTATAAGTGGCACTAAAAATAAATATGAGAGAGAGAGCAATGAAAGGCAAGAAATCACAATAGACACCATCCAATTTTTTTTCACTCGACAGGATCCACTCCCACTTCAATGCATGGTTCCCTTTTTTTTTTCTTTTTTTTTTGACACATATAGTAAGAGGGCTTCCAAAATTTAGCCATTGAAGTTGCTCTTATAATCTGTTTCTATCTCGTCCCCATGACAGATGACAAGGACCCCGTATCTATCGAAAATTGGGGTCTCTACGAATATTTATGAATTTTTAAAAAAAATTCAAAATATTTAAAAAAATAGAAAAATAAAAAACTAAAAGATAATTAACATTTAACATATTTCAAATTCTAAAATGTCACAATTTTCCAAAAAAAATTCAAACTCTAAATCCTAAATTCAATTTCATAACAACAAAATTTATCTCTAAATCTAAATTTATCAATTAACAAAATTCAAATCCTAAACCTAAATCCAATTTCACATTAATAGAATTCAAACCATAGCAATTTCATCAATTGAAAATCAAAACATATATTAAAATCAGTGAGCGCCGACAGAGAAGAGGCGAACCAGAGACAGGGACGATGAATCTTTGAGCAGGAAGCAGTGAGCGACGCAGTGAGAGGAAGAAGGTGAGCGGCAGTGGCTCTCCTCTGATGACGATGAATGATGGCTCTTCTTTGGACGGCGGCTCTCCTATGAACGGTGACGATGAAGACAACTCTCCTCTGGACGGCGACGAAAACTGCGATGGTTCTCCTCAGGCACGTGGCGTGAAGATGGCTCTCCTGTCCTCTGGATGGCGACGAAGTGGCGACGGTTTTCTTCTCCTCGGGCGAGTAGCATGAAGACGGCTCTCCTTTCCTCTGGATGGCGACGAAGCGGCAATGGTTCTCTTCTCCTCAGGCGCGCGACGCAATGACTGCTATGGTGCCGGTGGCTTTGAGAGTGAGAGGAAGAAGCAATGTGAAGGGAGAGCGCGGCGGTAAAGGGGGAAGAGGGTGGCGGACGGCGGTGAGAGAAGAGGGGGAGTGATTCTCCTCTAATAGGGTTTGTGGTGGGCTGCTGAGAAGAGGGAGAATGTAGTTGTTAGAATTTTGTAAATTGTGAAACTTATATGTATTAAGGGCAGTTTGGTCATTTCTTTTATACGGTATTATACGGGTCTCCACGGGACGGGAATCTCTATTCCTGTCTCCGTCCTGTTTATTATACAGGTCCCATCTTCGGTCTCTGCAGAAAAAAATTACCCCCAAATTTATTTTTCGACGGATAAATTTTTGTGGATATCCGCTTGCTAGGAAAAATTACCACCCGTGAAAAAGAGAGATTTTTTAATTTAAATTAAATAATATTATATTTATTAATATGCATAATTTGTGAAATGTTTGCCATTTTAAATAATTATTTTATATTTTGGATATAAAAGTTAAAAAAAATTATACTCAAATTTCAAGTATTTTACACTCGAGATGTGTCATATTTTTTATAAAATATCTTGGATGCACCTTGCACCTTAGATATTTATGTAAGTTGTACATATTTGGAACACTGTGCATTCAAGATAAGGCAATAAATTTTTTAAACTCAATATATCTGAGATCTGTGTAAAAGTAAATTAGATATTTTGCATTTTAAATAGTTATGTTAAAAAAAACCACCTATATAAAAAGTTTGAACCTCAAGACTCATTATAATTCATCCAACACACTACCTTCTCTTTTTTTTTTTAATTCACATATATGACTATTAATGAGTTTTTCTTTGTGATTATTTACTCAAATGGGGTCATAAGAAATTATGAATAAAGAGTGATATTTTAGTGTAATTCTCCTGTGATATTGTGCACATTTGTCGACTTTATTCTCTATATACGCTGAAGAATGTCATTTTGATCAATATAGGGATAATAGGTTCCAAGAAAGTTAGGAGAGTGGTTATAAATTCTTATAACGTTGTTGAACAGAGGGTTTCAAAACAAGATATTTTAGGTCGAAGTTGATGACCATGTGAGGGTAATGTTCGAGGTGCATGTGAGGTTAATATAAATGCCCAACATGTGATGGAATGGTATGTTGTAGTTCATGATGTAGGTGGTGGTGGGCATTTCTCTTCGATCCCACAGGCAGTCTTGGTAGTAGCAACATTTATTTACTGTGTTAAACTGAGTGATCACGTGGAAAAAGAGGAGAGTGAGTCTCATTCAGCTTACATTGCTGAAACCAGGTCATCTAACGAGAGTGATTTCTTTGATGAGTATATGCCGGAGACTCAAGCTGGTGGGGATGCTCGGTTACTTCTTCCTCCGCCTTTAGCTCTAGTGAGGTTGACGCCTATCATCGAACAGGGCCTCAACCTACTGTCATGTGGGATGGCTATGAAATTGTAGAAAATCTCTAGTGTACCTCCCAATCAGCTTACCATCTATTCGCAAACCAAGATGGTACACCATATTCTGGCGTGTAATATGCACTTACCTCATAGAAGGTAAAAATTATGGGTTTTGAACCTCCGCAGTTTAACAAAGTTAGAAAATAAAGAATTATCTAATATGAAATTCCTTAACTTGATTGTGTGGCTGAACCCGATCTTCTTAATATAAAGTAGTAGGATGTCAGACAGTGAAATCAACAAGCTCACACGACATGACAAGAACATCCGAAATGTCTATAAAAAGACGTTTGATTAGTTTTTTTTTTTTAATACGTATTACATTACTCAAAATTACTAAATTAAAAAAAAATGCACTCCATATCATTTATAAAAATAATCAGATAAAATAATTAATTTAATGCTCTTTGACAAAAAATTAATTTAATGCTATTGTAATAAATAATTAATTATATTCTAATATTGTCTTCTACACTTTTCATGTAAAAATGTAACTATTTTTTCATGTAAAAATGCATCCTGATTCACCCTTATCCATTCATATTCTGCTTCACAGCTTTAACACTTCGTACAATATTTCTAAGGCCACCACTCAAATAAAGATCCCAAAAATAATCTTTTTTAAAGAGGCCTACGTGACAAGACCTAAACTATACATTCTAAAGCCACACTTTTCACTACAAAACACTTAAAACCATAGTTTTTTATAAGAAAAGCGTTACCCAATGGGAAAAAGTAAATTAGAAGATTTAAGAGAAGAAATAATTAAATTATCAAAATTAATAGATCAAAAACTAATAATTTTAACTAATGTTAATTGTAATGACACCGAATTCTTAAAATCAACACAAAATGATTTTTTTCAAAATCTTTATTTTACTATAAGTTTTATTGAAGGACTTTAGAAACCTGAAAAAACTTATATTTCACACGGAATTTCTAAAAAATGTTACCATGGAAATGATTCCCCACATCTTTACCATACTTTTAACCCACAATTAAATTCTATAGTAGATATGCTTGAAGAAATATTAGTATCCATAAAATTTCAAAGAAATAAGGAAAAAGAGGAACCTAATATAAACGAAATTAAACAGATATTAAATAAATATTTTCAGAAAGAGAATCCCAAAGAAGAAAATTTTCAAAATATAATCAACATAACATAATTAAAAGTAAAACCACCTTTGAAATTATGAATATTGAAGAAAAATTAGAAGAAGTTACAATGCTTTTTAAACAATTAAAAATGGCTCAAGAAAATAATATTATGGAACAAGAATTTCAAATAAAAAATTCTGAAAATATAGAAAATGAAGAACACATCCTAGATTATTCAAGTGATGAAGAACCAGCAATTCCAATACAAGTAAAAAATGAAGCTGGAACATCTAAGGATAATCAATCTCAATTTAAATGGGAAACAGGTTTTGAAAATTATGCTTTTAAAAAGGGATTTATGAATAAAGATTCAAAGTACACAAAAATACCATCAAAATATGTTCCTAAAATCCAGGAAATGGAAGGAGATAGAATGCTCGATTTAGACTGTAAAAAGAATGAAAAAGAAATTTTTGAGAACTGGTTGAATTCCTTCTTATTAGAAGCCTTTACTAATCCAAAACTTAGTGAATTGTTCGGAGGAGATATCTGGAATTATATAGGGTTTCATACTAAAGGAACTATAAGAGATTATATGACATCAATGGAAAACCAAATAATAGAAGAATTAGTAACAAAAATAACAGTTTATGATAAGATATTACATATAATGATGATTCTATATAAAGAATTTTTTGGAAAAAATATTATAGATCATAGACAAGAGGTCTATAATAAAGAATATCAAGAAGCAAAAAATCATTTAGCTAATATTCAGATATATGATTTATGTAATGTGGAATCTTATATATGTGAATATAGAATACATTATTATAAATTAAAAGAAGAAGATAAAGACCATTATCTTAGTATGTATATAACAAAACTTCCATATCCTGCTAATGAATTTATAATGGGAAGATTTATAAGAGAAATAAATAGAGGGACAATTGAAAACAATTTTGGCGGAGCAACCTCTGCAATAAGAGAGGAAATAAAAGAACGTTGTATGCAAGAAGCGACTCAAAAAAGATTTGAAAATATAATTAGAATTTACTGTCAGGATAATGAAGAAATACCTCAAAAATATGGTCTTAATAAAAATTTTCAAAGAAAAAGAAAATATCAATTTAGAAAAATAAAATACTATCCAAACTGGAGAAAAAAGAGGTATTTTAGAAAAAAAAATAACAATAAAAATAAAAAACAAAAAAATGACTATTGCCCAAATAAAAAAGAAAATTGTAAGTGTTGGTATTGCCAGGAAGAAGGATACTATGCAAATGAATGTCCAAAAAAGAATGATAAAAAGGACCTTACCAAACAAATAGAAATTGCTAAGTCTTGTTTCATGGAACCATTAGAAGAATCATATGATAACTTAGACTATATTTTTGAATATGTCTCAGAAACAGACTCAGAGATTGAGCAATAATGTCACATTTATTACTATAAAAATAATAGAACAATTTATAAATGCTTTTATAGATACTGGAGCAACACAATGCTTTGCTAGTACAAATATAAAACTTGATTAGAAAAAATTAAAGAAACCATTAAGAGTTAGAATAGCTGACAAATCAATACATAAAATTGACCAAAAAGCAGAGATGGCTGAAATATTTATTCAAAATTATAGGTTCATTGTTCCATCTATATATATGTTAGATTCTGGAATGGATTTTATCATAGGAAATAACTTTTTAAAGCTATATCATCCATTCATTCAAGAATTAACATATATAGTTTTAAAAGCTCCACACGATTCTTCAATAAATCAAAAATCAAAACGTATAAAAATACCAACTACTACTATAGATAAGATTTTAAAATTTAAAATATTTTCTATATTAGAAACATGTTATTTAAATTTATATTTTCAGTTAAATATTTCAAAAAATAATCTTGAAATAAAAATAGAAGAACTTTTGGATGAAATTTGTGCTGAAAATCCTTTAGATATTAAAAATACAAATAAAGAATTAGTAAGCATTAAATTAAAAGATCCTACAAAAGAAATAAATGTTCCAAATAAAATTCCTTATTCCGCAAGAGATAGAGAAGAGTTCTCATTAGAATGTAAAGATCTTTTGGAAAAAGGAATTATAAGATTAAGTAAAAGTCCTCATGCGGCTCCAGCCTTTTATGTCGAAAACAATAATGAAATTAAAAGGGGAAAACGAAGAATGGTAATTAATTATAAGAAGATGAATGAAGCAACTGTTGGTAATGCTCATAAACTTCCAAGAAAAGATTCTATTTTAGAAAAAATCAAAGGAGCAACTTGGTTTTCATCTCTTGATGCAAAATCAGGATATTGGCAACTTCGCTTAAACGAAGAAACAAAGAAATTAACTGCTTTTACTTGCCCAACAAAAGAATCAACAAGTGTGTTGCTCTATGAATGGAATGTATTACCATTCAGATTAAAACAAGCCCCAGGTATTTATCAAAGATTTATGGAAGAAAATCTAAAAGAGTTAAATGAATTTGTTTTAGTTTACATTGATGATATATTAATTTTTACAAAACAGGATAAAGAAGATCATCTTCAAAAATTATTAATAGTTTTAGAAAGATGTAAAGAAAAAGGATTAGTTCTTAGCAAAAAGAAAGCAAGAATAGCAAAACAAGAAATAGAGTTTCTTGGATTAATTCTATCCACTCAAGGAAAGCTAAAACTTCAACCAAATATTTTAGAAAAGGTAAATTTATTTCCTAATAAAATAGAAGATAGAAAACAATTATAAAGATTTTTAGGGTGTATAAATTATATTTCTGATCAAGGATTTTTAAAGAATATAACAGAATACACTAAAAGTTTATTTCCAAAAATAAGTACTAAAAAAGAATGGAAATGGGAAGAAAAAGATAGTAAGCAAATTCAAAGAATCAAAGAATTATGTGAAAATCTTCCAGAACTTTATATTCCAGAAGAAAACGACTACTTAATAGTAGAAACAGATGCTTCAGACATAACCTGGTCAGGATGTCTAAAAGCTAAGAAAGCTATAAAAAGTTTGGAACAAGAAAAAAAATCACTAGATTCTAAATATTCTCCAAAGGAATTACTTTGCAGGTATATTTCAGGGACTTTTACTCCAACAGAACAGAGATATACTACTCATGAAAAGGAAACTCTAGCAGCAATTAAATCTCTTAAAAAATGGAAAATTGATTTACTACCCAAAGAATTTACATTAAGGACAGATTCAAGTTACTTAACAGGTTTCATACGGTATAATTTAAAAGTTGATTATAATCATGGACGATTGGTAAGATGGCAATTATTTTTGTTACAATATCCAATAAAGATTGAATATATTAAGAGTGACAAAAATGTTATTGCAGATACATTAACAAGAGAATGGAGTTCGTCTACAACGCATTAGATCAAGAAATTCAAAAATATGAGCAAGAACTCGAAAAATTCAAGCATTGTCAACAAATAAGAACACAGATCCAATCTCTCAAGAAGGCCATTGAAGCAATGAAATCAACACAACAAGCGAAATCATCAGAGTTCGGCCAGCTAAGCATGGTGGACAAATCAAGTGAAGAAAAAATTTCAGAAAATATAACAATTGCTGAAATTATTAAAAAATCCACCCAAGATAAAAAATATTATGTAATTCATAATGGCCCCATGAAAGGAGTATATGATGCTTGGGAAAAAGCAGCACCATTCACACATCAATCAAGGATAATTCATAAAGGAGGATTTTTAACACTAGAAGAGGCAAAGGAATCCTTCAGGGAATATGAAGCTCTTCATCCAGAGCAAACCCTAAAATGAGCAGATAAAGCTCCAATTCAAGCCCAGAGAACAGGAATAATGAGAAACATTCCTACAAGGACTGAAATCAAGGAAAAGAAAAGGGTCTGTAGATCAAATCTCAGAGAAACCCTTAATATAGTCCTGAATTGGACTGAAGAAAAAAAAAGGCAATTTTGTGATATTATCCTATTGCCAAAGAACTGCTAACAAAGCTGGTTATCTTTCCAGATGCTTCTCCATCTGACACTTATCAGTTTTTCCAGTATGGATTAATTGATACAATTTTAATTTTTAATGATCTAAAAATTATTAGTGAGTTTCCTGCAGGATTCATTGATGCAGTAAAAAGATTTAAAAATATGATTGACAATGTAAATCCAAGGGATATATCCCTAAAATTTACAAACAGTCAACCTATTTTTAATGAAGAAGAAGAATGCTTGGTTCCAGCACACCAAGTAATATTCATGTCTGTCTTCTCAGGAAATTTTCAACCAATTGATCAAATTCAAGATTTAACAATTTACAGTCATAAAGGAAGACTAGCCAGCACATTAGCAAGGGTCTTTGAAAGAACTCAAAATATAACGAAGAAATCTCACACAAGGATTAATTATAAAAGTAGAAATACTCTGCTTGTGTCCAGTAAAAGAAATGAAATTGAAGAAAGAGAGATGAGACTCTTGGTGGAATTTGAATCAGCATTCTACAATTTATCTGGACTTTTAGAAAAGCTCCTTGAAGGGATAAAGAGGAATCTCTGCTATTTGATAAAAGATAGAGAAGACCACAAGTGCCAGCTATGTGCCTCAGAAATATCTGAAGAAAGCAATAATGAAACGAAATCAACCCACATGATAAAAGAAGAGGACAGTGCATCTGAAGCCCACATGATAAAAGAAGAGGACAGTGCATCTGAAGCATCCCTCAACATTATTGCATAATGACGTAAGCGCTTAGGTCATAAAGCACCAATAATGTAGTTGGTGCAAGATAATGACGTAAGCAATGACGTCATAAGAAGGGTAAGGATGAGAATTGTCCATCAGACCCAACCATTATAAATAGATTGCTTAGACAATTGTAGAAGCATCAGAAAACAGAAAGCAGAAGGCTAAGATTACTCATATGCTAGGAGAGCAAAGAGGAAGCTGCCG
The DNA here is from genome assembly GCF_000816755.2 of Arachis ipaensis. Classification (NCBI taxonomy): domain Eukaryota; kingdom Viridiplantae; phylum Streptophyta; class Magnoliopsida; order Fabales; family Fabaceae; genus Arachis; species Arachis ipaensis. The sequence continues at coordinate 148,278,412 of NC_029789.2, read as the reverse complement.
AGGCGATTCTATAGTCTGACAAAGAATTTCCTTAGGGAAAAATAGTTCTAAACTCCCCTCTGGAGTTAATATCTATAATCTCCCCTCTGGAGATAAAAACACCTTATGTAAAATATACTAAATAAATGAAGTTTTTATCCAGAAAGGTATATCTTTATCCTAATCTCTTAGTTATGAATTATTTAGAAAGTTTAGAATTAACGGAAGAATCTGATTATTATAGAATAACTGCTTTATTAGATAATGAAAAACAGATTGTTCTAAAAACAGAACTAAATCTCAAATCAAATGAAAATTTTAATAAATAAAATCTTTTAAAAGAAGTTTTTAATAGAAAAAATATAATATACTATGAAAAAATTCAACTTGAAGCTCCTATAAAAATAAAATCTGCTAATGGAGAACTTGAAATAGCTTTGATAAATGATGAAGAATTGAGTAAACAGATTGAGAAAATTAAGGATCAACAAAAAAGATCTAAAATTGGATGGATTCATATTAGTACCATACAAGTCTTAATTAAATCTACATATATGAAAGGAATTAATTCACCTTCACCAATAAGTTTAGCAATCTGTGACAAAAGAATTACTGATGACCCAATAGATCAAATAATTGGAATTGTTCATGGAAATTTAGCAAATGTAAATGTTAAATTTAATGCCCATCTTGGATATGCTATACCTTTATCAACTGAAAATCTTGGAAGATCTATAAGTTTAGCTTATAAATTTCATAGAAAATGTTTAATGGAACAAGATGATGAACCGTTTTCAATTACATATGCAATAAATTATGCTTTAACAAATAGCCATCATAGTATAATATTTAAAAACAGAGAAAGAATTTATGTCGATGAATTATTTCAGAAAATTGTAAAAACAGAAATACCAAAATATAAAGCTATTGAAAACCCAGTTTTATTATTAAAAGAACCATCAAGGAGATCATCAAATTTTCAAATAAGAGAATCTAAAATTTATAGTCCTTTAAGTTTATCTAAATTAAAGATTAAAGAGGAAAACTCTGAAATAAAAGAATTAACAAAAAAGGTCGAAAAACAGGAATTATAATAAGATTACCTAATTCATGAAGCATAAAAAGATTGAAAAACCAGAAAATAAAATAAAAAGAAAAATAGCGAAAAAATTAAAAAATAAAATAGAGGAGTATAAAAGAGAATTAAATAATTTTCAGATCGATATTGATGACCTTATAATAAAAAAGATAGAAATAAGAATAAATATAAACAAGTTAGAATTAAATTTAAGAAATTTATAAATGTCTGAAAAACCATATTACGAGATTATAATTATGATAGAAATTAGAACAGAATTAAAAAACTATAAATATGAAATCAGAATTATAAATATATATCAAGGATTAGTAATAAATAATCATATAACAAATACAAGAGAAATTGCAGAAATGGTTAATACTTTAGATTATGAAGTTGTAAATTATTTTTATCAAAATCATTTGAATAAAACACCATCAATTAAATCTATACAAATTATAAACTTATTCGAAGCAAAATATGAAGAGATAGTAGAAATTTCGAAAGAAAAATTAAAAGAAAAGTCGAAATTGAAAAATTGGTATCAGAGCCAAGTTAACGATTAAGGGTAACACTTTCTCTTTAAACAACACTTTTAGTGATACACTTTTAAATCAATAACAACCACAAAATGAAAAACGTCTTTACAAAAAGATAAAAATGACAATTTTATCGTAGTGTTCACCTATTTCTAACCATCCGCATGGTGTGAAAAAAGGGCTCTATTCTAATTCCATGCATAAAAAATCTTTGCTTTTTGTTGCAAACTCTCTCACTATTCACAACTCACCATGACTGAGCTTCTTCCCGCAAGCCCGCTTTCAATCTCACTCCCAGAATCTCATAGATTCCCTTTCTCAGCAACAATCAATGCCTAACCCCAAATTCTCATGTACCTTTCTCTTAAGAATGCTCAAAAACCACTGCCACCCTTGTTGTAGTTGCTTCTTCAATGGGTCCAATAGTCCATGGAAGAGGCTCAAGGGGCGGTGCTTATAGCTTCTACAACAATGAACAACTTGGATTTGATGAGAGAGAGGGGGAGAATTTGGGCTTGGAGGGTGACCCTACTGGTGATGGTTCAGTTGGTGAAAAGGATATTGCTGATAGTGATAATCCATTTGATGATGTTGGACTCAGGGAAATGGATATTTTGGAGTTCAAATTTCATTAAATAGTAAATCACGAATTAAGAAAGCAAACAGTAAACTTGGTGTGAGAAGTATGTGAGAGAACAGTTAAGGTTTTAGAGATATTTATTTTCTGGATTAATATTTCTTACCAACTATTTTAATCATGCGAGATTCATCTCATGGCAAACTGTAATTGACTAAACTCTAATTCCTTAGAGATTTAGTCTCCTCTAACCTAATCAACTGCTAATTCCTTAGGCAATAAGCTTTCCAATCGTTACTGTCTTCCTGGCGCTAAATGTCAGGCTCGGCGTTTAGCGCCCTACAAGGCAGTGAGCTCGCACACGTTACGAGGCACTTAGCGCTAAATGCCCAGGTTTGCGTTTAGTGCTAGCTTGACAGAATGACTGCACGCATTTCAAATCGATTGGGCGCTAAACAGAATCAAAATTCTTTTCTTTTCTTATGTACAGACTCTGTCAAACTGATCCAAAATTCACCTGAAATAATCAAAACAATAGAACTACTCAGCATCCAAATAGGCTTCAAACACTAAAATTTCAATAAAACTCAATACATTCATATCTAAAATAATAAGAAAATAAAGAAAAGATGCTCAATTTTGTGGAGGATTTATGTTGATTCCATCAGTTTTATGATGTATTTTGTTGATTGTTGAGATGCCCTAGTGCTACTAGAAATACTGATTGTGTACCCATTATTTTAATAGTGGAAGATTTTACTGGACTAGGTCCCGTGGATTTTTGTCCCGCTTTTGGAGGGGGTTTCATGATAAAAATTCTGGTGTTTGATTATTTAATTTCTGCCATTATATTTGCTACTTGGAGTATCTTTGGTGTTGCTTCTTTAATCACACAAGTTGTGCAAAAATTATTTTTGGTGCTTTCGCTGTTAGACAGGTTCTAGTTTGAACCTTAATTTTTCCAACAATGTTGCATCCAGAGCTTTAGTTGTTTATTTCTATGCTAATTAAATGGAGAAAAATACTCATGGACCAAATACGGTCAAATTGAATTCCAAAAATTACTCGATTTGGAAGACCCTCATGGAAGATATGTTGTATAACAAGGACTTGTATGGTCCTACGGAGGGGGCATAAATCCATAGGTACTAAACACGAGAGAAAAATGTGCAAAATAAAGCATTCTTGATTAGGAAGCTTGTTAATATGAAGTATATTGAAGGTAAATCAATGTCGAAGCACTCGAGTATTTTTCAGGAGATGGTGAACCAATTGAAAAATAATGAAATCACTTCAAATCATGAGTTGAAAGCCTTGTTCTTGTTGTTGTTGAGTTCTTTGCCTAATAGTTAGAAAGTTTTGGTTGTGAGATTAACTAATTCAGCTCTAAAAGGAAAGTTAACGTTAGCAATGGTTAAAGAGAGCATGTTGAATGAAGAAGTCAGAAGAAGAGAGCGAAGTTTGATTAATGTCTCCTCCCAGTCAAAAGTACTTGTCTCAGAGTCACGGGAGAGAAGGCAAAGTAGAAAACCTTAGACAGTTCTGACAGGTCAAACAGTCAAAGCAAGTCAAGAGGAAAGTACAAGCCAATAAAGAAGTTCATTTGTCACCATGGTGGCAAGTCGGGGCATATCAAGAGGTATTATAGGTTCTTGAAAAGAAAACAATCAAGGGAAAGAAACAAAGACAAAGGTAAAGATAATGATAAAGAAACTGCTGTTATTGTTTATGAAGATATTATGATCACATATGATGAAAACTATGTTAATCTTATCTGTGATGATTCCACTTGGATTTATGGATTCTGGTGCCTCATGTCATATCACTCTGAGGCACAAATTTTTTACTTTTTATACTGTTGAAAATTTTGACAAGATCAAATTGGGAGATAAAGAGGTGTGTGATATCATTGGTATGGGTGATGTGTGGCTTGAAACCAACATGGAATGCAAGTTGTAGTTGAAGAATGTTAGGCATGCGCCAGATATGCAGTTCAATCTGATTTTAGTAAAGGCATCGGATCAAGAGGGTTATTGCACTTCTTTTGGTAGTCGAAAATGCAAGATTACTAAAGGGGCTCTCATTGTTGCTAAAGAAGACAATAGTCTTACTACTCTCTACCGGTTACAAGCAAAGTTGTGCAAAGAAGAGGTAAATATAACTGATGATTTCTCTTCTGATTTGTGGCATATATGTCTTGGTCACTTGACCGAGAAAGAACTAAGCGTCTTAGCCAAGAAGCACTCACTTCCAGTGAAAGGTACAACTTTAAATACTTGTACCAATTGTTTTGTAGAAAGCATGCTAGAGTATCATTTCATAGTTCTGGGCCTCATAGGAGATCACATGTTCTAGATTTAGTTCACACTGATATTTGCTCTATGAATGCTAAGACACTAGGCGGTGCATCATACTTTGTAAATTTTATTGATGATTATTCTCGAAAAGTATGGGCTTTTATTTTGAAATCTAAAGACCAGGTGCTCGGTATCTTCAAACACTTCCATACAAGTGTTGAAAGAGAAACAGGAAGGAAATTGAAATGTGTTCGAGCTATAGGAGTCCATTTGAAGAGTATTATAAAGGACATGGGATAGAGTTTGATAAGATGGTTCCTAAGACTCCTCAATATAAAGGAGTTGCAAAGAGAATAAATCGCACTATTAATGATAGAATCAGCTGTATGATCTCTCATGTAAAGTTGCCTAAATTCTTTTGGGGTGAAGCGATGAGGACTGTAGTAGATTTGATCAACCTTTCTCCTTCAGTTCCACTAAATGGTGATGTTCTTGAGAAAGTTTGGAGAGAAAAAAATATATCCTATAGTCACTTGCAATTGTTCGGCTGTAAGGATTTTGTTCACATTCTAAGAGATGAAAGGTCCAAACTTGATAGGAAGTCAAAGCAGTGTATCTTCATGGGTTACGGTCATGAAGACTTTGGTTACAGATTATGGGATCCGGTGAGCAATAAAATAAGAGATATGATTTTTTTGGAAGATCAAACTATTGAAGATCTTGAGAAGACAAATAAGCTAACAATAACTGTTAGACATTCTGTTGATGTTGAACCTAGTCCTTCTACTAGACCTCCTGTTGATGGAAAAGATGCACAAGCTGATAATGATGGTGATGATTTGCATGATGAACCTACACCTCAACCTGAGGTACCAGATGTAGAAGTTCCACCAGATGTTGAAGTTCCACTTGTACTACCAGTTAAGTCTGAATTGAGAAGATCTAATAGAGACCTCATCCTTTTCAGAAATGCTCTCTACATGAGTATGTGATGTACACTGAGACTTGGAAACTAGAGAGATACCAGGAAGCTATGTCTGATGAGCATAAAGAAGATTGGTTGAAGGCCATGTAAGAAGAAATAAAATCATTGCATGAGAATCATATGTTTGAATTTGTGAAGTTGCCGAGTGATAAGAGAGCATTCAAGAATAAATGGGTGTTCAAATTGAAAGTGGATAAAAATGTCTCACAGCCAAGGTACAAAGCTCGGTTGGTTGTGAAATGTCTCACAGTAGAAGAAAGGTATTAATTTTGAAGAGATTTTCTCTCTAATTGTGAAGATGTTTTCTATTCGAGTTGTGCTTGGATTAGCGGCTAGTTTGAATTTATAGGTTGAGCAACTTGATGTGAAGACTCCGTTCTTTCACGGTGACAAAGATAAAGAAATTTAAATGGAGCAACCAGAGAGTTTTGAGATTAAAGAAAAGGAGTACCTTGTATGCAAGTTGAAGAAGAGCTTATATGGGCTGAAGCAAGCACCAAGGCAGTGGTACACGAAGTTTGATTCCTTCATGGAAGGTCATGGGTATAGTAAGATTTCTTTTGATCATTGTGAATATGTCAAGAAATTTTTTGATAGTGATTTCATAATTCTCTTGCTTTATGTTGATGGCATGTTTATTGTTGGTCATGACACTAAGAAGATTGAAAGTCTTAAGAAAGATTTGAATAAATTCTTTGCTATGAAGGATTTGGGTCCTGCAAAGAAAATCCTTGGCATGAGTATCACTCGTTGTAACACCCTACCATACAGAGTCTTATGCTTAAGTCATAATTCAGAGATGGCAAGGTATTATGACCTCTAAAACAAAAATTTAGTACGTATAGTAGTATGAATAATTGATTATAGCTAGGAGCCTTTGTAGAAAAAGGGGTAAACAAAAACCGTAACTCGAACGCGCAACACTCCGATCGATAACGTAACGAACAAAGGATAAGCTAACGCAAGATCATATATATAAGGAGTGTCAAAAACGGGAATATCAAGACTCAAAATCCGGCTGCGAAGATAACCGGTCTGAGCATAATAATATATACATATAATAAAATAAGGAAACCCCAAAGGAAACCCAAAGGGACACAAATACATACAACCTATTACCAGCCAATTCATTAACAATTACGGCCCTTCGGCCCATGGCACAACAAGCACTTCCACCGCCATCCTCCGCATCTCACATAATCATCTTTGATCCTCATTGATCATTCGTTTTTTTCCTTGCTTCACTCGCAAGTTACCACATTCACTAGCCCTTTTTCTCATGCTAGGCATATAATAATGATTTAAGACATACGTGGTGAGATCGGAGGCTTAGAAGTATGAAATTTGGCTTTTAAAACTCAAAAATCAACTTTGGGATGAAAACAGGTCCACGCGTACGCGCACTCCACGCGCACGCGTGGATGGCCTTAAAACTCATCGATGCGCAAGCGTTATACGCGCGAACGCGTGGATTGAAAATTAGCCAAACGACGCGCACGCGTCAGCCACGCATACGCGTGGGTACTCTTGCGCTCCAGGCACAAAACTGGCACAACTTTGGCACAACTCTCGGGAAAATGGCTGGGCATTGGGTGCAGCACATTCGGCGCGCCTGCGCACATCACGCGCACGCGTGGATGGCGCTTCCTGGAAGAACGGTGCTTACGCGCCAAGTGCGCCTACGCGCGGGGGGTCATTCTGCTAAAAATTTTCTAAGTTAAAAACTGCAGAATTCACAGATTCAACCCCCAATCTTCCGACGG
>NC_029789.2:148257893-148271074 GCF_000816755.2 Arachis ipaensis | reverse complement strand
CTAATTAACTGGGTCTTACATTCTACCTACCTAATTGGGAATTTTGCCCACAAAATTCAAATGCAATTACCTGAGAATAAGTGCGGATAATCCATTCGCATCTCCGACTCAAGTTCCCAAGTGTGTTCCTCAACACCGCCTCGACTCCAAGCCACTTTGACTAATGAAACCTCTTTTCCACGCAGTCGTTTGATACTAGTATCATCAATTCTGACTGGAGCCACTGGAAGCGTCAAATCTTCCTTTAACTGAACCGATTCGGGTTCTAACACATGGCTAGCATCAGGGGTGTACTTCCGAAGCTGCGACACGTGAAACACATCGTGCAGGTTCGAAAGATGAGGTGGTAGAGCCACCCGATACGCCACCGGCCCAATCCTCTCCAGGATCTGAAATGGACCAATGTATCGAGGATTCAACATCTTTGCTTTAATCGCTCTACCTATTCCTGTGGTCGGAGTAACCTTAAGGAAAACATGATCTCCTTCCTCAAATTCCAAGGGCTTCCGCCTCTGATCGGCGTAACTCTTCTGGCGACTCTGCGCCATAAGCATCCTATCTCGGATTTTCTTAACTTGTTCAGTGGTCTCAGCTATCATCTCCGGCCCCAACAAGCCTTTCTCTCCAGCTTCATATCAACATAGCGGAGATTGACATTTCCTCCCATACAATGCCTCATACGGAGCCATTCCGATGCTCATATGGTAACTATTATTGTATGCAAACTCTAGCATTATATACTTTTAGGTCATAACCTAAGGTTACGATCTTCAATCTTAACTCATGGGCTTTCTCGAATGCAATGAATGAATGCAATGCTCCCGAATCAAATAAAGCATTTAAAGTTTGACCAGCCATTTCACAGTTATCTCGAACGAGTGTCTCGGATCCTTCTGCACCCACAGCTGAGGTGGTGAACACCCGACCAGTCTGTTGTGCTTTCCCAGCACCTTGTTTTTGCTTCTCTGGACAACTTGCGGCTTTATGCCCCGCCTTTCCAAAATTGTAGCACAAACCCCATCCGGCCTTGCATGGTACTCCCGGATGGTGACTCCCACACCTAGTACAAGCTTGATCATTCTGAGGCTGCTTCCCAAACCTTTTCCCTTGGGAGTAGTTGCTGTTGGGCCTCCTAAAAGAACCTCCCCTCTTGAAGGGTGGACCTCTAGGTGCAAAGCTCTTCCCTCGGTTCTGTGAAAATGATCCTTTGTGACTTCCTTTCTCAGCGGTTGCCCTCTTCACACACTCTTCAGCAACCCTACGCTTGTTCACCAACTCGGAGAAAGTCCTAATCTCCATTGGTCCCACTGAACTGAAAATATCGCTCCGGAGTCCTCCTTCGTACTTAACACACTTCCATTCCTCATATTCCACCGGAGTCCCTTGACACATACGAGAGAATCTGAACAGCTCCTCAAACTTGTCAGTATACTCGGATACGGACATAGCACCCTGCTTCAGCTGCAACAATTCAAGCTCCTTGGCCGTCCTAGCAGAAGTCGGAAAGTACTTCTTATAGAACTCCTCTTGGAAGACATCCTAGGTGATATAATCATCACCCTGCTGCAGAAGGCGTCGGATACCCTGCCACCAATGCGACGCTTCACCAGTGAGCAAATAGGTAGCGAACTCTACACGCTGCCCTTCAGGTACCACCTGCGCTTGCAGTGCTTGTTCCATAGCTTGAAACCACGTATCGACTTCAGTCAGGCTAGTAGTTCCCTTGAACTTCGGTGGATTAACCTTCAAAAAGTTCGCCAGTGTCATCGGACCCTGAACTCCACCTCCGTCATTACCATGGCTGTTCATCTGTTGACCAAGAGCCTCAGCATTGGCTTGCATAGCAGCAGCCATGTTCTCCAACGCAGTCATAAAGTTCACCGGGTCATTAGGATTAGTCTCCGGCGCACGAGCATTAGTACGACCTCTCCCACGGCCTCTACCGCGTACATGAGACGCCATCTGGTTCCTATACACACCAAACAATCGATATTAAGTTGATCAGTCTCAATATCGGAAGTTTAGTGCTCATATCATCATGATTTAAGACATACGTGGTGAGATCGGAGGCTTAGAAGTATGAAATTTGGCTTTTAAAACTCAAAAATCAACTTTGGGATGAAAACAGGTCCACGCGTACGCGCACTCCACGCGCACGCGTGGATGGCCTTAAAACTCATCGATGCGCAAGCATCATACGCGCGAATGCGTGGATTGAAAATTAGCCAAACGACGCGCACGCGTCAGCCACGCATACGCGTGGGTACTCTTGCGCCCCAGGCACAAAACTGGCACAACTTTGGCACAACTCTCAGGAAAATGGCTGGGCATTGGGTGCAGCACATTCGGCGCGCCCGCGCACATCACGCGCACGCGTGGATGGCGCTTCCTGGAAGAACGGCGCTTACGCGCCAAGTGCGCCTACGCGCGGGGGGTCATTCTGCTAAAAATTTTCTAAGTTAAAAACTGCAGAATTCACAGATTCAACCCCCAATCTTCCGACGGTCATAACTCTCTCATTTTAAATCATTTTTCACCCGTTCTTCAAACGGCATGGACATCCCGGATTTAATTTCATTTCTAAACAGATTTGGCACAAATCAGAGATCCGTAGTCCAAGTTATGTCCCGTCAAAGTATGCCCAAAACCCATGTTTTCATTCAAACCCACAAAGTGCCATTTTCAAAACAAGCCACTTTCAACTCTTTTCAAAATCAATCAAACATGCCAATTTCAATCCTTCTCTTTGAAATCATTCAAAATGTACCAAAATCAACAACAAGCCATCCTCAACTCACACATTGACATTTTACCAAAATTTCCAAAACTACCTCCAACCATTTTAACACTTCTTAATCAATGGCTAAAGGACAAACACAATCTCATGTCATACATCCTTCTCATCCCAATTTCCAATAATATTAATTTCCAAATCAACCATCATTATACATGATCAACATCATACTCACCATCAACATGGTACCACCCATCAATTCAACCTCAATCACCCATCAAGCATATATCACAACATGCATTTCTCATACATCACACAATCAAGGCATTAATATTCATAATCACATATATGAACACATCATATATCTCAACTATTCAACAACACCAACAATTCAATGTCTATCTTAGGGCCTCTAGCCTAAGTATTTCCTACCACATTACATATTAGATACGGGAAACCGAAACCATACCTTAGCCGATTTCCCAAGCTCAACCGGAGCACTTCCAAACCACTTGTCCTCAAGCTCTCAAGGTCTCAACACCTCCAAGAACAGATTTTGTCACACAAAACCCTCTTCCAAGCTTTCCAAAATCACCAATCAAGCTCCAATATTCACATATACACAACCTAAGCCACAATCATCATATCCATACACAACATCTCAATACCCAAACCTCATAGAACAACAAATTACACTAGGATTGAGAATCTTACCACACCCAAGGTCCAAGGAGACAAGATTAACCTTCTCCTTCAAGAGAGTTGGGTCCTATAACATCAAAGAACCCAAAATCTCAACATTTTTGCTCATGAAACTCGAAATCAAGGGCTGGAATTTCGAACAGTAAAACGTGGCTTACCTCAAGATTAATTGTATGGGTTTTGTAGAGCTCTCCGCGGTGAACGCGTGGTCACAAACGGAGCGGCAATCGGAGCTCTAGATCAAAAGTTATGGTGGTTTGAAGATCAAGTGAGAGAAAGAACTTGAGAGAGAGTTCTTCCCTCCATAGCCTCCATTTTCAGCGTGTTTAGTGTGTTGTGAGGAGAGAGAGTGCTGAAAACTAGGGTTTTGGTTTAGGTTAGTTGGGCCAAGGGCCCACTTTGGGTCCGGTTGGACCGGTTTGGCCCGTTTGGTCCAATCTTGGTCCGATTTCTATAAAATTGGTACCGAAATTCTCGTCTCAATCTCCTCTATCACATTTAGCCATAAAAATAACATTTTTGGCTTTCTAGAATAAATTCTCATTTATGGGTTAATTAGCCGCTAATTAACTGGGTCTTACACTCGTGACAGGAAGAATGGAAAACTGTAGTTGTCGCAACATAAGTATATTAAGAAGGTTTTAGAGAGGTTTAGCATGAGTAATTCCAAACATGTTAGTACTTCACTTGCTAGTCATTTCAAGCTGAGTTCGCGGCAATGTCCTACAAGTGAGAAAGAGAAAGAAGAAATGAAGAAGATTACATATGCATCTACAGTTGGCAGTTTGATGTATGCTTTGGTTTGCACCAGGCTGGATATTGCTCATGTCGTTGGAGTTGTTAGTCAGTTTTTCTTTAAACCTGGAAAGGAACACTAGCAAGCAACGAAATGGATTTTTAGATACCATAATGGTACTTCCAGAGTTTGTTTATACTTTGGGAGTAGCCAACCTGTGTTGGATGGTTACACGGATGCGGATATGACTGGAGATCTTAATTCAAGAAAGTCTACTTCTGGTTATATGATGACTTTTGCAAGGGGAGCTGTGTCGTGACAATCTCGACTTTAGAAATGTGTTGCTTTTTCTACTACGAAGGAAGAATACATTGTTGTTGTTGAAGCTTCTAAGAAACTCTTGTGCATGAAGAAATTTTTACAAGAGTTAAGCATCAAGAGAAGTTTGTGTTATTTTGTGACAGTCAAAATGTTATCCATATCAACAAGAATCCGACGTTTCATTTTAGATCGAAACACATAGAGGTGAGGTATCATTGGATACATCAAGCGCTTGAGATGAAGTCATATGCACTTGAGAAGATCCATACTGATGATAATGGTTCAGATGTGATGACTAAGAGTTTACCTGCAGTGAAGTTTGATTATTGCAAAAAAGCAGACGGGCTTGGTGGACTAGCCTATTCTCACTTGAGTCGATGTGGGGAAGATTTGTTGGTGGGTCTCCCACTCAAGTGGGACCCACAAGCCAAAAGAATAAAAAGAAAAAAAAAGTGGCAAAATCCACATTAAGAATAAAAAAAGTGGATTCTATCAGTTTTGATGATGTATTTTGTTTATTGTTGAGATGCTCTAGTGCTACTAGGAAGACGGATTGTGTATCTATTATTTTGATAGTGGAAGATTTTACTGGACTAGGTCCGTGAGTTTTTTGTCCCTCTTTTGGGAGTTTTCCCACAATAAAAATTTTGGTGTTTGATTATTTGATTTCTGCCATTATATTTGCTGCTTAGAATATCTTTGTTATTGCCTATTTAACCACACAGGTTGCGAAAAAATTATTTTTAGTACTTCCGCTGTTAGACAGATTTTTGTCTAAACCTCAATTTTTCCAACAACAAGCAACCACAAAATCTCGAAACATTTATGCAGTTTCTGCAACTACTACTCTACAACAGTCCACTAATAACATCAACACTATCACAACACACATACAACTGGATTGAACTTAGAACATTATGCAAGAATAAAACTGATATCAAATTTGAATAGTCAAAGAGTATTACTATGAGGATCTATAAGAATTTTAAGTAAATTGATACTTTAAGTAAATATCCAAACTTAATCATTAAAATTCAGAAAAAGGCAACTAATAAGACCATATTCCGAACCAAATTCAAGTATTTAAGAAGAAGAAGAAGCAGTAAGGTGGTGCAGCAAGAACAGAGAATGGTTGTGGATGTGGCAGTGGGGTGGTGCAGCGAGAACAGAGAATGGTGGTGGATGTTGGCTATGATGGTGACCAAAAACAGGAGAAGAGAGTTGGCCTGGTGGTGTTCTGGTTCGTGAAGAGGAGGAGAGGAAAAAAAAGAGAATGAGAGGAGGCGTTTTGTCCCTTTCAATAGTTCTTTAACACATGTCGAGTTAACATTATACATAGGTAAAATCTGTCCCACAACGAGAAAATGGATTAATACAAACAAATTTACAGACATATTTAGTCTTTATTACAGACGGATTTTTGGTTACCGACGAAACAACCGACGGATTTTGTCCCTCTGTAAAAGCCTCGTCGAAAATTATTTACCGACGAATTTTTCCTCTGTAAATTCTCCATCCATTTCCCTGGGACGTCGAACTTTCCGACGGATTTTTCGTCGGTAATTACAGACAGATTTTTCGACAAATTTTTCGTCTATAATTTGAACCTTGGAAAATCATCTCACACTCTGAACACTCTGAATACAGACAGAAAATCCATCTGTAAATCCGTCACTAAAGTAAAATAGAATTTTTTTAGATTTTTCCATTGCAAAATAAACTTATTTTCATACAAAATAAATATAAATTTAATATAAATTTTTATCTAATTTGCATTTGAATATTTATATTATTTCAAATAATAAACAAATTCATCTATTATCAAACTAAAAGAAAAGTACTATAAACAAGCAAGTCAATATAATTCAAAACACAAAGTATATTGATACATCAACTAAAACAATAAGTAACAACCATACATCAACAAAGTGTATTGATACATCAACTATAATTCAAAACAAATACCATTGAAAAAAAGAAAACCTTTAAAATCTATACTGTGACATACACTAAAGGTGTATAAAACAATCTGCTCTTGTAGCTAACCACTAACAGAATTGCCTAAATATAAACATAAACCTAGTCTAAAATTAGGGCCAAACCGAGTTAAAGTTGTTCAATTCTTCTAAGATCCATAGTCTAAAATTAGGGTCAAACCGAGTTAAAGTTGTTCAATTCTTCTAAGATCCATTAATGTTTTCTCTTTCTCCTGGTGGCTTGTTCTGCTAAGACCTCTGGATTTTTTCTGCATGCCACAATAATTTTTGGAGGAGTGGAGGAGTGATAACCACTGCATAAAGCATAGAAAAACAAATATAAACAACTGCGTAAGCCAAACAATTTTCAATTAAAAATCATAATCCATTTGCAGGAGATAAACATATTATAAAAAGAGAAAATGTTTCCATGCCTTAGATGAAAGTTTGTGCTACCTCATCAACATTGTGCTGATTGTTAATCTGTAATATAAAATGCAGCAATCAAAGTGAGCTTCCTAAACCTTTACACCAATGCATAAATGTATTTCATATATCAAACTTGAAATAGAAGCATCGGTTAACGAATTAGCATACCAACTGCCAACTGCAAAAAAAAGAGAGGAAAAAGTATATATATGTAGAACAAAAACTGAAATAGTGACAATAAAATAAGAATGAATAAAGTAATTAGTCAATAGAAAATATAGAGGAAGCATATAAAGTTACTCCGAAATGCAAGTGCATAGAATCTTTAATATTACCTGTTTCACATGATCATAGCTGGCTAGTTCAGCAGCATTGATGATAGCATTTCTTGCTATATTGGGGCCAATCCCAGTCCAAAGAGCTCCAACTCCTTCCTGAGTGTGTTGGATGAAAGTTCAAACAAAACTGGTTTTTATAGTTTCAATGTATAGGATTTATATAGCAAACTCGATTCTAATAATAATAAACATAAGTAAGAATAAATGAAATGATGTGGAAATGAACTAGGGAGGGCAGTGAGGACTCTATTTATATCCAAATGTGGAAGACATGATGCCTGAGTTGCGTAAAAAGGATAGTAAAACCAAATAGAAAGATTGCAATTAGTACATAAATAATTGAGAAACAGTTAAGCTTAAACGATCATAGAGCTGTAGTGTTTGGTGCTGCAGCATAGGTACTTATTAGTTGAGAAAAAGAAGCAACATTTATTCCACTAATAATTAAAGCTATCTTCTTTGTTTTAATGCTGCAGAACAAAAGATGCATTACTCATTTATTTGCAGTGGTATTAATACACAACACAACACAGAATGATAACAGTTTATTTATTGGCTAAGTACACAGAATGACTCAGCCATGCATTTTATACTTAATTTTCAATAGAGAAACAAGATAAGCATTAGCCAGAGGAAAGGTAAAAAATTATCAAAAAATTAAGACATCATATAATGTTAGAAGAAGTGAATCAGCTTTATTATACCAAATTCAATTATAAATGAGTCATTGACTTTGGAGATTTGATACATTGAATTGTTCTATATGGACATAAATAGAAGAAACTATTAGCCCCTAAAAATGCTTAGAACTTAACACTAGATTAAGAAACACTCATAATTAAAAGCAGAAACTACCTGGTCAGCAATCATTCCAAGTCCCGTGCTTTGCATTAAAGACTTTACACCCACGCCATCACCAAGTTTTTGACTAGCTGCTCGGAACTCTTCCATAGATTTCTCAGGGTTAGTTCTTTTTAAAGATCATGGACGCTGCCAAATAGCAATTGCAGATTTGGAACATGTAATGCACACAATGCAATAAACCAGAACAAGTCTAAAAGCAAGTGATTCAGATTCAATTCAGTGACTGGATACTTTATACAAGTCTTTGATCAATTAAGCAATCAAGAACTGTCATTGAGTTGAGGAAGAGAAGAGGCTTTAATTCACAACAATTATATGAACATGAAAATGCAGTGTCTGAAGAGAAAACAACATAAATGAATCAATTAAATAAATAAAAAAGAAAACAGTAAGAATTGAAGTAGAAGAAAATATTATTCAAATAAGACATGCACCCCCAAGTTCCTCCTAGCAACAGACGCATTGATTTGCCTGCACCCAACATTGTAAAAAATATTATTCAAAATATCAAATTTAGTCACTCAATGCAAATATATGATAAAAACATAAGTTCTTTGGTGTGATGCCTAAAAAGGAAGAATCCTAGATGTGGTGGTAATTAAGCTATATTAATCCTACATAGGCATTCTTTTCCTTATCAACATGTAAAGCATAATAAAAAAAATTAGTTATTTTCTTCACATGCCTAAATGAAATAATTACAACTAATGTCTCTTGCAGAAAGTAAAAACTATTAAGAATTTCAAAGAAAAAAAGAAACTAATATACCTTGAGTGCCATGTCATCAATTCCTTTAGTAGTCAGAACAACATTGGCTCCAGCTTTCAATAGTTTTTCAATGCGTTCCTTAGTCATATCAGCCTCTCTGCAATACGAAATAAAATGACCAATTGCCAAGCCATGGAGTGAAACTTGGATATTATTTTATTTTGAGGTGGTAAGAATATTGTTTTAGAAAAAGCACAAGCAAATTTCCACAATAAAAGACATTGGCATTACACAGTTATTTACTATTTTAAGAAATTGCAAAATTATAGAATTATTAACCATAACAATAATCAAAGGGAAAAATCTATAAAGGGAAAATTTCAGTGTACACAACGGGAAACCCCTGGCCAATTCTTAAGATCATTTTAAAATTTAACACTTAGCAATATATGGTGAACAGCCACGGTGTTGCTATATAACACTATTTAATTTTTAACAACAAAATAAATATCCCCGCTGAAATATGAAAGGGAGTCTGGCAGGAATCTTTTATAGAATATGGAAGGCATGATCATATGTCACTGACAGAAGATTTAAGCATAAATTGTACTAATATTACCTTTGACGAATTTTCTCAAGCTCTCTGGGATCAGTAACTAATACTTGAACACCCAATTGCATTTTAGTCTTCTAAAGATTAAAATCAAGACAGGCAATTTTTGCAGGGGCAACCCTAAGAGGCATTCCTTGAGCTGCACGGCCAGTATTTAGAGCATAACCATTCATCAGAAAGCTGTCTCTAGCACCTTTTCCATGAGCCTTCAATATATTGATTCCCTATAATAATGGTGAACCAAAAAAAAAAGGACAGAGGATAAAATCCAGAGAATGACCGTGATAATTAAAGCACGTAAGGCAAGATTTAACTAATTGAAGTACACATCACAGATTCTCAACACATGCTGAAAATAGAGTGTTTTAGTTTCACCTAGGAGCAAGCCATATAAACAATAAGATGAAAAGGAATTCGAAAAACCAACCTTGATTGGGTATTTAACTTCCCCCCTAGCATTGGTCATCTTTACAGCTTGCACTGCCTCTACAACCTGTGTAAATAACCAAAACCACCAGAACCATAAGCCCACATGATGAGAACTGAAACTCCTTTTTGCAATTGCGCAGTCCATATCCCCAAAATTTAACCTTTTCGAGAACTAAACTTCAAACATACCAAGTTGGCAAAGAAGTCACTGTCACCATATATCAACTTTGACGACATGCTGGTCTTGGCACAGTTAATAAGGGATTCCCTTCCAAGCTTGTCAACCTAAAGTCAATAGAGAAATCCGATTTAGTAACAAATAAGATATACCAGAGCTAGTAACTGCATCGCACTTATGGCAAGAGAAGCAAGCTCTGGTCAATACAAAAATTGCATTGCAGCCAGAGGTTTGTCCTGAGACCTGCCAAATCATATAAGCCAACAAAACTAATCGGCATTTGCAATCTTTGCATGAAATGCATACCTCTTATACCAAACGGAAAATAAAAGCATAAACCAAACAGACTGAAAAAAGTGAAAATCAAATTCATTTGCAGTATATATACCAAAAACAAAAAAACCTTCGAAAAGAAAAAAGCAAATAAATCATGTTCCTTATTAATTTGAAACCAACCTTAACGTGGCAGTGACATTATACTAGAGCAGCATCCTGCCACCAAAATAACCAGGTCAGTAACCAATTCCTATTTGACAAATCCATAGAATCATTCAATGCACTAACCTGATATCTTTCATGAAAAGCTGTTTGGGCTTTTCCACCAAACTTGATATCATCCCGGAGTATCTGCTCCTCACTCCTCAGCCAAGTAGGTCATAGACAAAATTTTATTTTCCATTAATATTTAAGCTAAAAAGGTCATAAAACAGAAGGAGAAAAAAAAAAGGAACCTTTCAACATTCTATCTTAACATATCACCTAACTACTTCTACAACTTCCAAATCACATAAGAGAGAATAATACTGCAATAAATAATCCTAATACTACAATTTCTGCATAGATAAATCTATCTGCTGCAATAAGTGATTAAGAGAAGCTATAATCTAGAAGTTCAATTCCATTCTATATCTATAAGAGTTCAACGAATTTCACTGTATTGCTAGAACACTGATTAATTAAGAATGTGCAATTCTAGGGTTCCAAAAACAATTAACCAAACAGAATAAACAGACATGCATACAATATGAGAGGAAATAGATTAAACCAGCGTTACAATGGTGAAACTGAAAAAGTTTCAGAAAGCCTCTTCAAGCTATATATATAAAATTGAAATCCAAGTATTTCGCACATTGTATAAGAATGAAAAATACTAAGATGAATGATTGAAAGCAATGCATTTATCTACACAAAAAAAAAATCACAAATAGAGTAGAATCGTGGAACAAGCTCAGAACAGGTGATCGAATCCCTAAGCTAGAAATTAGAAAAATTTAAACAGAAGAAAGAGAATGGAAAAGGCAAAATTACCATCTGTTTCGAGATACCAGCATGTGATAGAAACTGCAACAGGAACAAGAAGCTCAATCAGCATCAACAACAACAAGAAGATAGAAACTGCGAGGAAAAATTGATAAACCTAAAATTCACACAGAAAAATTGAACCCTAAGCAACAGCAAGGAGGGGGCTTGTGCAAAGCAAGGGATGATGGAGAGAGATCATGCGACGCAAGCGGTGGCGGCAGCGGCGGAAGAAGACGAAAACTCAGAGGAACGATCGAACAATGGCAGCAGAGGCGGCGGCGGAGGAGGAGGAGGAACGGAAGAGAGCGTGACGGAGAAGATCCATTGGAAGGGGTGTGTCGGAGCTTCGGTGCGACTGAACCAAAGCTGAGATGCGCCGCTGATGGAGGATTTGGAAGGGATGAGCGTGGAGATTTGTAGAAGTATCGTGATTGAAACACGGGGTTTTTTGGTCACAACCCTTATTTTAATATTTTTATACCGAAAATTTAAAATTACAGACAAATTTTTCATCAGTAATAATTTAATAAAACGTTGTGTACTTGTGTTTTTGTCTATTTAATTACGGTTGAATTTTTTGTCTGGAACTATTTTCCACGAAAAAAATTAATTTTTTCGACAAAATTATTGATGGATTTTTTCGTCTGTAATTTATATTAATTTATTCTTTTTGTTTTTCGACAAAAAATTCCTCAAAAATTTCGTTTGTATTTTCGTAGGATAAAATCCGTCGAAAATATCCGTCTGTAATAACTAATTTTCTAGTAGTGATAATTTAGGTATTAATCTAATGTTTTATTCTCTTCATGACTTTATATATTTTGTTTTATTCTCAATTTATTCATATTTATTATTTGTTTTTTGTTTAAACTTTTGTTCTATTATATGTTTCTATGTTGCATATAAAATTTTAAAATAAATTGATTAATTTAATAATTTAAAATAGATTTTTAATATAGTTTGCACCCACATTTTTCTATAATTTGCATACATAAATTATTTGTTAAAGATAATTTAGTGTTGGTACTAGTCAAATAGTCATAAAAAATACAAAAAATGATTAGTCCCAAAAATTTTATTTTTAATTTTTTTTATAATTTTATTTAAGTATGAGTTTATGACCGAATTAATTGAGTGAAAATAATTTATCGGTTGAATTAGTGATCAATTTGGTTCGGTTTTGATAAGTATGGACTACAGTCCAATCTCTATTCACTTATCCGTTGATAGACGAGAACGACCCCCGTTTCTTTGTCCTGAAGTCTCCGTAGCTAAGTAATGTCAGCGAGGCCTCATCGCCGATCTGTTCTCCTCTCTGCCATTGTTGTGCACTTGTGCTCTCTACTCACCAAGTCTTATCACTTCCTATGTGCTTTCTCTCGTCACTAGTACCTCTCTCGATATCTTAATTTTAAAATTTATATTTTATAGATTAGTTTTTATTTTTGCAAGGTTATGAAAATTGGTGCGAACCGTGAGGACAAAAATTGCGGTTTGGTTAAAAATTATAACCACCAAATTTAAAAACTGTTTTTGAACTGTTGAACCGATTAAAAACTGATCGGTCAAACCGAATGGCAATACGACAGATTTTCACCCTTTTGAATGAAAACGATTTCGTTTCACTATTAAAAAGAAAAAAGGAAGGAGAAACGGGAACCTACTAACCCTAATCTCCACTTTCAGCAGCATCTCCTTCTCGAGCTCCCTCAGAATTGGCATCACTTGTTCCGTCCGGCCACTAACCTCCATAGTTCCATCCAGGTTCCATCCAGTCCACCTGGATGGAACTATGGAAGTTAGTGGCTGGACGGAGCAAATGATGCGATTCTGAGGGTGTGATGAGGACTG